>NW_026294690.1:15656699-15779199 GCF_026119805.1 Tympanuchus pallidicinctus | reverse complement strand
CTTGCTGCACATCCTGACATCGGATAGCCTTGCCTCGAATGGGATGTGAACAGAGGGAATCCTTCTCTTTCACAAGCCCTGGGAGCAGGAAGCTGTTTGTGTAAGCTGTGCAGTTGGCAGCACATCAGTGTGGCCGTGCACCTGTGAGTCGTGGAGATGCTCAGAGGCTGTGCTGGGTGCAGGAGGGACTGCTTAGCCCCTAACCCAAACCACCTGCATTGGAGCAGTGCTGCTGCCAGGGACACGGCACCCAAAACGCTCCAGCCTCTGCCAAGCCCCTTCCAGCGTTGTTTTGGGGGCTGCTTGCTGGCAGCTGGTGCCACTTGTGGGGAGGTTTGGGCTGCTGCAGAAGCAGGAGGGGGGGCTCAACGGTGGCCGGTCCCCAGCTGCCTCTGAGCTGGGCCCCACCATGCAGAAGAGGGATGAAAAGTCTGGCTTCCTGCATCCAGACTCAAAAGTAGGCATATGTGCTTTTTTTTTTTTGGTGAGTGGAAACAAATCGGTTTCGACAGAGCTTTTTTAGGGAGTTTTCTCAGGCACAGGCTGAAATTTTGAGGTGGAAAAAATTCACACTTCTTTCTCTGCTGGGCCAGCGTGATGAGGACCAACTGTATTTTTGGGTGCTCGGGATCCGCGTGTCAATGCTGAGCATGTTGAGGACCGTCTGTGTGCGTTTCCCACTCAGCAGCCCAGTGGGGTGGAATGGGATCCCCATGCTGGAGCTGGAGCTGCTCGTGGGAATGAAGCAGCATGGTCAGAGCAGGTGGGAGGGAGAGCAGCTCCTGCCCTCGTTGCTCCATGCGGGTGATGCTGTCCCTTTCTGCACCACGTCCCAGCTGTGCTCTGAGAGCCATTGCTCTTGGATGGGGCAAGGCCAGCAGGCTGGGGATGTTCCACCCCAGGAAATGGGAAAAAGCATTTTGCCATTTGCTTTTCCATAGGGTGAAACCACAGAAGAGCTTTTGCTTGGTTTTCCATACGCAGGCACCAGCTGTTGGGTGCATGGGAGGGACTGCAAGTCTTAGGAGGCTTTGAGTGTGTGAAAACATGAAGCCCTCATGAAAATAATTCCGCAGCTTAATTGCAGTGGGTGTGCCCTTGTTTGCAAGAAGAAACGAAAGTGCTGGAGGCCGAAGTGTTCTCTGCATGCTCAGTGGCACAGCAGTGCAAACTCCCCCAGCCAGTTCTGCCCAGGTGCTCAGACCTGCACGTTCTGCTGTCTCTAGCCCTGCTTTCTGGGTGCTGCATTGATGAGCTGCATCTGAGCAAGCCAGCGTGTTCTTTCCAGAGGTTTGGGAGCCATGCATGGCCCTCTGGATGGGAACGTAGACCTCGTGGAAACGCCGTCCGTGGGGAATAGCTGCTGCTTGCAGCATCTCGGCCTTGCTCTGTGAGCATGAGAAATGTTAACATAAATTCTTTAAATAACATCTAGTAGTGTTGAATGCACAGAATTATAAAGCATTTTTATATTCTGAGACTCATTTGCATCTTCACATTAAAAACCATGGTTTTCTTTTCAGGGAATGGTTGCAAGATCTGATTTGTTTTGAAATCAAGGCTAAATTTGTGTTCTTGCCTTCCTCTTCGCCCTTCATTTGACAAATTTTTCTTGTTCTATAAATACAGAATTGTAAACAAGGGCTAATCCTTAGCAACAACCTGGGAAGTTCACATTTCTCTCCAGCTCCTATTATAATGAATTCAGAGGCTCTGAATGTGATGCGATTTACACGTAGTGTTCCTAAGGCCAGTAGGCACTAATATCTTGTTAGAGAGCTGAGGAAAGAGCATTGCTTTGTGTTCACCATATAACATAATTGCCCTGCATCTTCTTTCATAAGGAGATATTTAAAGATGCTTTTTGCGTTACATTTGAAAAATTGAAGGCTTCTGCTTTTGCATTTGGCTGAAATTGTTTTAAATGTGTTTTCCTTCCTGCAGCAGTCAACACTGTCAAAACATTGAGCAAAGTACATTCTAATAATACGGGTTAAGACAGTCATTATATTAATTTAATTCTCAGCATAGGTAAATTCTTAAGATGCTTCCACTTTGTCGTGAAAGTTTTTCACAGTAAACATCATCTGTTTTCCCTGTGCAGAAAGGAGAGTGAGAATACAGTCAATGGACGAGTAAATCCCTTGTGTTAAATCATTTGAGTGCAGCTCGAAGAAGACTTCCTTTCCTGGTCCGTCCTTGTCTTTTATTTAATTTTCATTTAATTTTGTTTTGCTCTGCTTGTATTTATTCAGGGAGTGTTTCTGTAGCATTAATCTATGTCAGCCACATGCAGTTGAATATTGCAGCTCCCAAAAGGCTGTGATTAAAGCGTCACGGATGTGGCAAACCACAAACACAAAAGTAAGTTTAGGTGCAGATTCTCTTCATAAAATATTTTATTCGAGTTTTGTAATACCTTGGTATGGTGGTCAGCATTGCCATAAAAATCCTGTGTTATATGAAATGATACAATCTGTGAAGCATTTCCCATTATGTAGACACCATGTCTTTAAATTATAGCAATTTCTTAAGATTTTAAAGCAAAATGAGCTCTTAGAGGTGTGATTAATAGCAGGGAATGAGGCTAACACCGGGTCATCAGTGGCACTCCATTACAAAAAAGGTTGGGCTAATAAAAGCATCCATCTCTTTGACCAATAAAGCATTTGAATGATATGCTTATAGTTTTTATCATGCCGTAGTTACTTTGTACTGAATAAACTGTGATTTTACGTGCAGGAAAAGGAGCGCGGAGCCGGCGGCGCGGCCGAGGTGAGGGAAATGTCCCGACTTTCATGCAGGGCTTGATGTTTTCCGAAGCCTTCAGGTTGCGGTGTCTGAATTTCTGAAGCTGCTGTGAAACATCTAAATCCCCTGTGACCCGTGCCCGGCCGCCCGCAGCCCTTCGGTGGGGCTGGCGCTCGCTGTCCTGCAGGGAGGGGAGAAAGGAGGGCATTGTGTGCAATCATTAATTCAGAGTTAAGTCCCCGGCAGCCCCAGACATCAGAAATATTCTGCTGGAGCACAGGAAATGGGGCAGCACTTGTGTTTTCCTGGTGTGCGGACGCCAACTCCGTGCTCGAGTCCCACCTTTCATCCTGCCTGCTATTATGCTGTCAGCCTGACGGATGAAAAAACAGGAGGTTGCCTCAACAATGCTACGTTTGGGCTGCATTTAAATACCTGCCTTATTAGGAGGTTGTACTGATTTCATACTTTTGAGCTTTTTTTTTTTTTTTTTGAGTACAACAAAAGGCTAAATATTTGCTGAAAAGGGAAACTTGAGTTTCTTGGGCGACCACGGATGTCCAAGATTGTGCTGGGAAGAAAAGTACTGAGTTTTCTAAAACTTGTGAAAAAATGATGAGGGAGGAGGCTTCCCGCCCCGTGCTGTTTGCATGTGAAGTGACAAGGGGGAGCAGATTAGTGCCCGGGCCAGCTGTGACCTTGGATGCTTCACACGTTCAAACCTAGGATGATGTTGGTCTCTGTTGGTGGCAGCAGTGGTGCTCACGGGCTGCAGGGACACAGCTTGGTCTCCTGGGGGACAGCCTTTGTCCCTGTCTTAGAGAGCTTCTTTACACGTGGGAGGGCTGCAGGGACTCATGGAGGTGACACTGGGGATGTGTCAGGCAGGAATGTCACCCAGAGCCCAGGGTTAATTCCCATCCATCTTCTCCCTGTGTGCTTCAGGTCTTTCCCCAAATCGGCAATCGTGATAGAGGAGTGCAGAAACCTCCCTGGAGGAGTTGTGTGACAGGCTGTCGTATCTTGAGTGCCACAGGGCTGAGAAATGGGTGAGGAAATGCTTTCTGTAGGGTGGGGAATGCCAGGAACTTGAGCCCTGGAGCCGCATGAGGGCTGATGCTGTTGGCTGAGGGTGCTGAGGTGGACAGGAGTTTCAGCTGAGAGAAGCCTTCACAGGAGACAAAGCGGCTTTGGAGGGGCTTCTGGCCCCTCTTGTGTTCGTAGAAAGGAACAGGGGAAACCTCCAGAAGCAGAGTGCTGAGAGTGGGCGAGAGAAAGGAGAAGAGTGCAGGCTGAGCCGTGCATGGGTGTGTGTGAAAGCACACGTGCATGCTGGAAGGGATGGAGTTGTGTAGAAAGGCAACATTTTGCTTGTTTGTTTAAGAGGAGTTAACATTTTGCATCCCACCTTTTGCAGTTGCTGATTTTTTTTAATGTAAATAGATCTCCTACATCAGTGGTTTGGCCGGTAAATCTTGTTCCCTAGAAGACTTTCATGTGATTTCAGCTCCTTTCTTCAGCCTTTATCTGACAGATGCATGGCTGCACGTTTTCCTCTGTTGTCTGTTGTCCTGAGGATGCAAAGAAAGACTGCAAAGGCTTTATGTTTGTTATTGTTTAAGGGGAAAAAAGTCCTCGATGCACAGAAGAGTTAACAGGATTTCACTTGATCTGCTCGTTTATGCAATGAGTAATGCGAGGTTGGTAACAGCAAATTGTTGTTTATAAGCAAACATGGCACTGTGTAAACAAGAAATGCTGGTCTGCAACTGGTTGGATTTCATGGTGGTCAGCAGCTGATGTATGTAACGTACAACCTTTCTGCTTCTCGAAATGTCAGAAGAATGACTATTTGTTTGTCTTGAGTTCTTCCCAGCTGTTTACTCTGTAATGCATTTGCCTCAACCTTGATTCCCTAAGAGTGGCCCCTTTCTCCTCCCTGCTCTGTTTACATTAGTCCTGCCCCGAGTGTCACCTATGAAATCTGTTGATTATTCCACCTGGTTAATGTTAAATTGCTCTTGCAAGATGATGTGTTTGTTCATAAACACAAATGCTGGGCCCCTTGTTTACTGTACCCATGGCAGCAATCAGTTATTAAACAAATATTGCTTTGTTTGCGGGTGTGAGCAGCAGTTTATCCTGCAAGGTCTGGAAAAAAAACCTTTAAATGCTGGGATTTTGATAAAGGAGAAAAAGGGGAGCTTGTCCCTGGAATGTGCCTGAAACTCACTTTGGTTTGCTTTGCTTATCTTTAACTTGGGTGAAGGGGCTAGAAAGATTAGCAAGTTGTTTGGTTTTTCCAAGAGATTTCCTTAGTGTAATGATATCTATCCAGTTGTTTGCTTTTTTCAGAAGGGAGAGAGCACTCCTGCAAGACGACTAGCACAGCGATAGCCGGCTGGTGGCTAGAAAATCCTGCATGGAGCAAACAAGGAGTTAGAAGGTCTGGGACAAAGGTATAGGGCTAATCACCCAGGTAATCCCCTAAAAGAACAGCCTTTGCGTTGTGTGTGGTGTTGGGTCGGGGCTGTGTTGCCTTCCCCCTTCCCTGGTGTCTGGCTGGGAGCGATGCGTGTGCCCTCTGCGGGGTTTGAAGAGGCGAAGCTTTCGCTTTTAGTTTGGAGGTGGTCTGGGGAGAAGCTCCGGTGCGAGAGCAGAGCCATCTGAATGAGGAGAAAATACCAAATCTAAAAGTGCTCTCTGCCATTCCTGCAAGTGAGCTCTCATGCTTTTTATAACTGGGAAACAGCATTTACATCTGCAAATTTCTGTTTGCTGACTGTTTGCTCTTCGGTTTCTGAGAGTCTTAATTAGAGAGCGCCGTCCTGGTCGTTGTTGCTTTTGGGTTGTTTTGCAAATGAGCAAGAAAACACACTCACACCATCTTTGTTTTTCAGAATGATTGTTTATTATTGTTTCTGGCTGTGGCCTGGATGTGGAATGCTGGGCAGGACCTGTTCGCACCAACAGTGTGTTGTTGGGGCTTCACACACGCAGGGAATAACCCTCCTGGTGTGACCTTGAGGAAGAAAAGTGAAGTCTTTTTGCATGAAGGTGGTGGCTGCTCCTTTCTGTGTGAAGTATCGAGAAAAATACCTTGAATATACTTTTCTAAAGTGGGAATGCTGAGCTGGACCCTGCCCTTGCCGTGTTGAAGCAGTGAAGCAAGGGCTGTGTCGTGCAATAGTGCCTGGCTTCAGGGTGGCTTTGGCTTCCAGAAACCAGTGGGGTTAGAGATGCTTCGGTGGAGATATGCTGGGGGTGGGATTGTAACTGCTCAGCAATCAGCACCCAGTCGTGTGAGGTTTGGAGTCATCTTACTGTCTCACAGTCCATGCTGCCTCATAAAGTGACCACATTTACGTATTTATTACATGCAACTTTGCCCTTTTGTTGAGTGTTTTGTTCATCTTCTTTTTTGGGACACAGCCTGAGAGAGCTCACGTTGCACACGGTGTGCACAAACCAACCCTGAGCCCCCTTCCCACCCCGGAGCTGCTGTGTGCCTCAGGGACCCTGCAGTGGGGCCGTTCTCTTGCAGGGCCAATTCCTAACAGTGCGGCTTTCCCAGGTCACTTGGCGGCACTTGTGGAGGAGCATGGTACTGTGAAACCTGAGTTCTGCTTTGATTTGGGGTTCTTTTTTGGGCTTCCCATTCCTTTCCTTGCAAACAGGTGATGATCCCATGATATTAAGGATGACTTTTGTTGAGCTTGTGGCAGAAGGATGGCTCTGCCTACGAGGGGGTAGGAGCTCACTCTGCTTGTGCTGCCACGTCAGTGGTGCAGCCCATCCGCCTGTCCTGCAGGCAGCCCAGCTCCGAGCCTTCTTGCTGAGGGTGGGTTTCCAGAGCTGTCCTTCTGGATGGAGCTGGTGATGGAAAGGGGGTTTATTTAACAATGATCAGACTAGGAGTAATTTCTGCATGAAAGTGTTAAAAGAAAGGAGGATGCACAAAGATTGTTTGGGGAAGGTTAGGCTGTCTGTCTTCTCTGCCATATGCTCAGGTCTTCAGCCAGTGTTGGGTTGTGTGATGGCTGGAGCAAGCCAGGCAGTCACTGTGGGCCACATCAGCCAAGTGCAAGATGGTTTCTTGTGGCTTTGTATCCAGTCCCAACTCACAAGTTAGAGACTGAGAACTGACATGGATTCCTCTAGGAGATATCTGAAGCAAAGAAGTGAGGCTGTTACGTGCATTGTAACTGGGTGCACGAACTTGTCATGTGGATCAGCTCCGGCTTTTCTGAAATGAGCAACTGGCAAGCTTTTAATGCCCATTTCAGCGAGTTTTCTTTGCTTGTTCTCCATTCTCACTGTTCGTGGTCAGCAGCATCCTCAGCAGAACTGCTTTCCTTAGGAGTCCCTGCAGTGACGGCTTCTTGATGGTTGCTTGACTGTGATTTCACAGTAAGGCAGTGTGGTACAACTGGGTTTAGGCTCCTGGTGCTTCTTGCATTTGCCCAGCCACAGCTGCCTTAAATTCCAGCTCTTGCAGAGTGCCAGGGACATCAGTCAGCCTGTTCCTGAGCTGCCTGCAAAGGATTTCGGGTTCCTGTGGCCCTAAAACAGCCCAGTCTGTGCGCCCTACACACCAACGGTGCGAAGAGGTGTTGTGCGCAGTTAACAGCCCCAAAGTTGTGGCTGCCTGCAGGTGGGCAGATGGAGGTGGCTGCTGGAGGTGGGCATCAGCCCTGCTTGGTGCTGAGCTCGTTGGAAATGCAGCTTCCCTCTGACCCAGGAGGGAGACAGCCGTGTCCTCCCAGTGCCCAGGGTGTGAGTTGTGTCCCTTCCCGGGGCGCAGATGGACGCAAAGCTGAGGATGCGCTGTGGATAACCTCGTTTGTTCTGCACCCTTTTCCAAAGTGCTAAATGGAATTCCAGGTTTTAGATATGTCTAGACATATACAGTGCACGATAAAGTTGATAATACATTAATCATTTTTAACAACAGGTAATATGCATAATTTATGGTGTTACAGTGCTATCTTTTTTGATATTTATGATGGATAATGCTCAGTTTTTGCCCTCATATTACTGCTTTAAATTATACCACAAGAAAATTAATGAGAAAGTAGATTTATGGGTTTCATTTGTTTGTCAATTCGGAAATTAATTGGGTGTTAATTTTAGCCGTCCCTCATCAGACCAGGTCTTTAGTATGTGTGCATTACTTTGCATTCATTGAAGCCTACCTCCCATTTACTGTGGGTCACTAGCTTTGCATACATTAAAATAGCCCTCAGGCTCATTCTCTTGATTACTTTTTGAACTGCCATGCATTAGAAAATTTACGCCTTTCTGTTATAATTATGAAAATTCTGTATCGGAAGACGATGCTTGCATAACAGCAAGTACACAGTCCTGCTCAGCCATGTAAGATCATATAGCAAATCCCAATACATTTTTGTTCTAATCCTAGAAAATAGCACTCTTGACAATCTTTGTTGTGTGAGTTTTATCCTTTGAAATTTCAAGGATCCATTTTAATGCACTGAATTACCTCTTTAAGCTGAGGAAATATCAAAGGATTTCCCCTTGTCTCCATCTCTTTGTTCCCTCCTTCCTCACTTCCCGGATGCCTGCGCTCTTCCCTCGCTCCTGATTTGCCTCTCTGAGGAGCACCGTGGTTGGCCGTGACTCAGCATGGCTTTGCAGGACAGCAGCCTGACTCGCTTCATGCCTCATTATTTTGCTTCTTACAACCACCCCTGCTTGCCCTTTGCAGCCAGGTCTCCTTTCTCTTGCCCCTGCTCAGCTCAGCAGGCACCAGTAGCGCATAGGTGAGCGGCCTTCAATGGAGTTTCGTCCAGAGGTACCCTATAAAAGTATCTGTAGTTACTTAGTACATAATTATACCTAAAAACATACGCCCTGTCAGCAGGAGAAATGATGGCTACTGAAAACTCCTAAGCACGATGGCTGCTCACCCAGCTGCAGTGAGGAGCTCTGGGTTTGTGAGCTGAGGAGCTGGTGAGCTTGAGGTGAGCACTGGAGTGAAGTCATGCCACGAGTCGGGGTGCCAGCTTCAAACACGGCCCTGGAGGTGTCACCGGGAACCAGCATTGCCCACTAAACCAGGGCCCACCTGGGCAGCTCGAGCTCCCTATCCTGCTCCTGCGCTCATTGTGGTGGCAGCCCTTGAGTGGCTCGTGTGAAGCTGGCTGATTCACAGCTAATTGTGACATGCTTTAATTTAGTAAATGAGCAGCCGAACATCTGTACGCCTTTCCCCACGGAAGATCAAAGCCATATCTTACACAAGGCTTTCAGTGTCCACACGTGAACGCTGTTGTACTGAGCCCATGGCTGGTGGGATGGTGCTGCTGGCTGCTTTGCTGACCTAGCAGCCATCGGGGCACCAGTGTGGGGGGTTCAGCTTCACCACGGAAAGCACGTTCCTGGAGAAGCTCAGCAGTGCTGCTGGTGGGACCTGGAGCCTGTGGTGCTTGCCCCAGGGATACCGGGCCTGAAAGGGTCCATCAGCGATGTCCCAGAAAGCCGTCGTAATCCCCATTGCTGATGGTGCTGTTGGGAGCACCAGGCTGCCTTTGTGCTTCTTCTGTACCGGTGCAATTGGTAAGAAGCAGCTTTGCTCCTGCTCTCGTATTGCCTTGCTGTTTGTGCTCTGCAGCACGTTAGTTTTCAAGAGGCGAAATCCTGCCTTTGTAGCGTTGCATTGCTGTGAAGTGCTTCCAAGCACTGTTCTGTTTTTGTAGTTTGACAGAGGAGCGCTCAGAAGTTAGTCCTAAGCTTGCTTGGGGCAACTGCTTGCAACAAATAGCTAAAATTTTCCCTTATTAATGATGCCTGTATGGTAGTGAGCCTGCTAGAGATTTAGGACTAGATCTTGTCATTTGATCACTTACTTAAAGCTGATTTTACCACTGACTATTCCATACAAGTAGAAATATGTTTTATAAATCTCTGTTTAGCTTAATTTACACATGCTTTTATGGCTGGGCCAAGTTCTTTAAGGGCATTTATTCTGCTTCATATAAATAATTGATCAGCCAAGTTAATTTACTTCTGCCTGACTTGGTCAACCTTAATTAACTGCCCTGGAATAAAGACTGAACTTTTTGTTAGCATAAAATCTTTCACAAATGTGACAAAGAGGGGATGTGTTATGACAACGTTTTTGTTCTAGCATTGTTCCCAGGGGACAGAAATGCTGGATGAACTCTGTGTGCAGATAGGAGGTTGATGAGATGGGGGCCAGCCTCTTCACCCAGGTAACCAGCTATAGGACCAGAGGGAATGGCCTCAAGTTGTGCTAGAGGAGATTCAGGTTGGATATTAGGAAGAATTTCTTCTCCAAAGCAGTCAGATACTGGAACTGACTGCCCAGTGGTGGCGGAGTCCCTGTCCCTGGAGGTGTTTAAGGAAAGTGTAGGTGCAGTACTTACGGCAGTTGAACTGGATGACCTTAGCAGTCGTTGCCAGCCTTAATGTTTCTGAGATTCTGTGTGTATTTAGATGAACCTCTAAATGCCAATAGCCAAAACAAAATCATCATCTGAACGTAGCCCAGGCTGGGTCTGGAAGCGTATTTAAAGCAGGATGTCCCTGGTCCCAAGGGGTAGCGTTTCAATGGTGATGAGATTCTTAAAGGTGTCCATTGGTGCTTTTTGCTTATTGAGGAGTCTTGAAAGTATCTCACCAGATGCCTCATAGTATGGGATGGCATCCAAACACAGCTGAGTTTCTGTCCTTCAGCCTTTCAGACTTGCAGGGGCTCTGACGGGTGCGTCACTCGATAAATCCTCCCTCCTGCTGACGTTAAACAATGCTGCCTGGTCTTTAGAAAGTGTGCTGGTAGCAGAATTGCAGGAATTGCACACTTCATTGCCCTGCCTGCTGATCTCCGTGCTTAACCTTGCTCGTCTGAACAGCCCAGTGGTGCTAAGGGATGTGTATCTGCAGCATCTGGTCTTCGTGATGTTAAAGACTTTTTAAAAAATGGATTATTAGCGTTAGCACAGAGCATTTTTAAAATTAGGACTCCTTCAGGTTCTGTCTTTTGACCCCAAACACCGACACCGGAATCCTCAGGAAGATCATTTTCAGTCAGCCAAAGTTCACATCTGACCTGTGCTCTTCTCAGTTCTGACTGTGCCCTCAGAAAAATCAGCTGTCTCCAAATCATCTGGGAGATGGCTGCTGTTGTCCTGCTGTTGATAGCGTGCCACGCTTTGGTTCCTCTCCACCGAAGTTTTGCCCCATTGCCTTGAGTATAAGGTATTAAACAGAGACAGGCCAAACCCCTGTGGCTTTGGCTTTGGCTCTGCATCAATACTGGAAAAGGTTTTGTGCAGCTTAAGACCAGAATCTTGAAAAAATCGATCTCTGTTGTGATATTTTTAAATGAAGCTGACATTAAGTGATAGAAGAGCAGTTTGTTTGATACCAGCCCTTGGATTTCAGGATTAAATTTTACAGGAAGTTTGTTGTTGTTTATACTGCAGCTTAGCATTGGACCCTGAGCAGGGGAGAAGCATCTTGTGTCACCTTTACGATCTGAAGAGTCATTCCACCCCTGGTGTGAAATAGTGTAGATTTCTATTGAAAAAAAGATACTCGTGTTGATAAGAGCCCGTCTATTTTTAGCTGTTAAAATGCATTTATCTTCGCAGAATTGATACGAGAGTCATTCTGCTTTGTGGAATGCACCAGACAGATGTGTTCCTTTGCTGTTCAGTTTTAAGTCGGAATATCTTGTGTGTCGTGGAAGCTTTTGCGCAGTACAGTATTTCCTATAGGAAATCATTACGCATAACGGCTTCTTTGGTACCATTCTGCTCACTTTGGGCTGTGCTCAGGCCAGAGTCGCAGTGGCACTAGGGACAGAGCTTCCCCTCAGTTGCCACAGAGCGTAATCGTGTCGCATGAAGTCAACCTTGATTTGCTTTTCTCTTTGGCGATTTTGAATGACAGACCTCACTAATAGGCTTCTGCAAGGCCTGCTCCTCTGTGCTGCAGTGAGACAATTATCTCAGCCATCCTCGGCGCGCCGTCACCTCCGCTCATTTAGGTGTGCTCAAACACACAAATAGTAATCATTCTTGCAGAAAGCTCTCGCAGGTTGATTTTCATGACATGACGCTTAATGATCAAACCAAACCGTGATTATTTATGTCAGCTCGCATTTGACTACGGTGAAGAAATAAACAGCTTTATCTTTACACCCTTGAAAACCCTGTTTTCCATGGAGGGCATTTCAGCAGAGTAGATTTGGTTTGTATTGGTGTCCAATTGAAGGCATACTGAAGACAACTGACTGTAAATGGGCATCCTTAAGTAAAAATTCGCTCAGAGATGTTCACTTCTGCTTTCAAACTAGCTTTTTTGAGTGAAAAGAGCCTCAGAGTGCAAGTCACCCCAGTTTTCTTTTCAATGTCCTAGAGCTTGCTTTGCACCCTCCGTTCCTAGCAGTGCTGGCAGTGCTGCTGGGAATGCTGGGTGGCACGGCTGCTCAGGTGGGCACTGCCTGTGGGACTCGGGGTGCAGGAGGGAGCCTGAAGTCTGTCCTGGAGGAAGCTTTCAGGAGCTCAGTGATCTTCTTGTTGCCGTATCCTAGAAATAATCCATCCTTCTCTCAGTCCTGTAGGGTGGAAAAATTGTAGCAACTGCTACTGTTGTTTCTTTCCAGGAGCATTCTGCAGTCCTCAAGGCAATAAATAGTTTTTTGATCAGTTTCTTTGTGAATTATTTTCTGTGACGTGGGGATATTTTGCTCAGAAGAGCAAGCCAACAAATAGTGGTTGGGCAATGATGGATCTGCTCCGTGGTGCAGTGCATTGCTCTTCTGCTGTCAAAGCATCTCCAAGCTTTGGTCGGCACTTTCCCCTCCCCTCCGTAGTAGTTTGTCCAGGTTCTTGCCTCCAGTCAATCTGTTGCATCAGAAGAGTTTGGGAATGAAAAGTCCTTTTTTTTTTTACTGTTTGAACGTACTGCTTTTAACATCTCTTTCCATGGTGGTATCTGCTGGAGGCCCTGCAGCCCTTTCTTTATGTGTTCGTGCTCAGCCAGGTGCTCTGCCTCGGAGCAATGCATGATGGTGCCATCCCCATGAAAATGAGCCTCTGGGTTTCACCTAATGCAGTCTTACTGGTCCTTCTCGTACTGGGGTAAGGGAGTGAAATACTCCACTTTGTGTCTTGAGCCTTGACCCCAAATTCAGATGGAAGGAAAGGAGTTGCGTGAATTCCTTCTTGATTCATCTCTGGTTAATGGTCATGACTGCTGAGGAAGTGATGATGGAAGGAGTCCTTGTCCCCAGCCAGTGCTCCTGTGAACTTCCTGGGAAAGTGATTTCTCCTGGTACTTTTCCATTAGAAATGCATTGTTTTCTCTCTCCCTTTTGGATTTTTATTTTCCCTTGTGTGTCAGAAGGGATATTTGTTCTTCCTCTTGAAGAGGCAGAGCATGGACAGAGGGAGGGCTGGGCTGGAGGAAGCATGCCGATTACATTTAAATCCTGTAACTTAGGGCCCAGCAGGTGGAAATGCCCATAAAACAACTCATCAGACTTCTCAAAGATAGCAGTTTGCAGCTGGAAATTGGCATACATGCTTTGCTTGGGGTCTTGTTGTGCTCGAGTCCTGCCAGTTAATTCACAGAAACATGCGCGAATCCCGAGAGACCCAGGGTAAGCAGTTGGGCAGTCCTGCTCCAAATCCTCCTCCTCCTCTTTGCTGGGAGATCTTGTCCACCAAGAGCTGAGGGCAGCGTGCTGCTGCGTGACAATAACTACCACAGTGGTATTTAGTCAAAGACACAGCTTGCTGCAAGTAAATCTGAAGCCTCTTCTCTGTATTGCCATAGTGCCTCTAAAGTCAAACCCAATCCAAGATAATTGCCCAAAAGACTATGAGCAGCTGAAGCAGTTTGCTCCAGAACATCCCAGATTCAGTCAAAATTGCTTGATAGGAATAAAAGTTGGGGATGAAAACTGAAGTGCTGAGCACTGCTTCCCTCACCTGCCCCTGCACACTGTGTATCAGGTTCTTGATGTTGTCCATCACATGTTGCAAGGGATGACTCACCGTTGCAAAGGAGATCATCCAGATGGAACTAGAGAAGTTTAATTGTGGATTCTGTGTGTTCGTTTGAAATTTTTTTTTTCTCCAAGGGGAAAAAGATGTTGAGCAAATAATACTATATTTAGAACTGAACTTACTTACTAAAATTATAGCTGTACCAACAGATAAATAAACATAAACTAGTAGCATGAACCATTAATGAAAGATAAATCGTATGAAGGGAAATGACAAATGTTTACAGTTTTGGCAGGATTTAAAACAGGGCATGTCTCCTTATATACAGCAACTGTTTTAACAGCTGCTTTTTTTTTCCCCTCCCCTAAATTATTTCAGGTTTTTGAGTCATGATGCAAGAATCTGGGACTGAGACAAAAAGTAACGGTTCAGCCATTCAGAATGGAGCGAGCGGTGGCAACCACTTACTAGAGTGCAGCCTGCGGGAGGTGAGATCAAACGGCGAGACACCTTCAGTTGAAATTGGGGCTGCAGATTTAACACATCTTCAGCAACAGCAGGTACTGTAAGACGTATTACAATTTTCCTTCTGACAGAAAAAAACACGAAGCATTAACGTCTTCCAACCCCTTTGTATTTGCCAATCAAAGGATGCTTTCAGGACCTGCCTGCCACATTCTGTACATTTTTGTCTGTAGAGGATTGCGGTCGCTGTGTACAGGGGAACGTTAGACTTCTCTTCTTGGGGTTCTTTTGGACTTCTGAGTGTGCTGAGCCTGGTGCCAGCAGTCGGGTGAGCCACTGTGTGCAAATAACTGGTTTCCCAAGTGTGTCACTGGGTGGAAAACACGCTAACGTTAAGTTTTGTTTTTGCAACAATTTTTAATATAACCTAGCAACCTCTATCAACAGAATGTTTTCTATTAGAGAGAAAGGCCGTGGAGGTATCTGCTGTGGCAGAACTCTGGGGTAAATAAATAAACACCCCGTGCGTCAGTGCTCCTTTCAGTTCACAAGAAGCAACAGAATTATGTGTCAGGGCTTTCCCTTTGTATTTTGATCAGTGTATTTTCTGGGAAGTGACCATGTTCACCGGTATGAATTATCCCTATAATACATTTTGTCTTTTTTCTTGATAAAATTTCGCAACCCTCTCAGGAAATTTTACGCTGAAGAGCTGGGCACGTGTCATTAATGTGTTTGGGAACAAAGGCGGCTGTGGAGCCACCGTGAATACACTTAGCCTAACCCTCACTTTCTCTAATGCAATAAGCATTCTTAAAACCTTTTAAATAAGCGATTGGCAGCTGGTTAAGGCTCCCCTAAGCGTACTGTGATCTTTTTAGCTGGTTGTTGAGGAGAAGAAAAACCTGCACTCAAAAACAAAGCAAACTGGAGGCTTGTAGAGGAGCAGGGGACCTGGTTTGCCAGCCTAAGACAGAAAGCTGCCGTAATTAAACGAGTCAGGAAAACAGATGACACTAAAAGCACAGACTTTGGTTGTTTCAGTTATTTTCATCGTACAGGTTTTTACTTGAAGTGAGAATACCATCAGTGAGAAAATCACAGCCATGCTGAATTCATTACTGCAGTAGTCACACAAAACCACGGATAAAATTTCAATAACTGCAGGCCACAGTTGAGTAAACAGTTGCACTGAAACTTAATTCCTGTTGACTTTTCCCTCATTCTTCGCCAGGGGCACATTCTGATTCGTAGTGCAAAGACAACAGGGGTTACAGCTTTGATTAATATAGGACAGTAGAAGAGGATTCGAACAGTAAAATATGTTCAATGCAAAGGTCTCTTCTTAAAAAGGCTTGATATCAAAATGAGTTAATTACACTGCCTTTCCATAGGGGCATGATGGAATTTTCCAGTGCTGCCGCTTGCCCGCTCCGTGCACAGTGAGGCACAGAGGACACAAACACACACGTATGTGTGCACACTGCAGACCAGAACATGCAGACCTGTGCTGTTCCTCTTATGCTCCCCGTTCCTAATCCTCACCATAGCACCAGAACCACGTGCAGAGACTGTGTTGGCCGCTGGCCGCCTTTGCGAGCAGTGACAGAGCGGCAGGATCAGTGAGTGCTGCTGGGCACAGCCAGAGCTGCTCTGCTGTGGCTCTGCGGCCCCAGCTCCTGGTTGCTCATCTCTGCCAGCCCATTGACTGCGTTCCATCAGCTCTCAGTTCTCAGGTGCTTAAAAGACCTTTATGTTTTGTGATTGGATCTTGCTGGTAGTTGGTTCTGATGGGTAACTTTCCAGTTTTTTAGTTTATCTTTGCAGAGCAAGTCGATTGCAAAGTTTGGAACGCTTACTCAGAAAGATCTGATAACAAAAGAGTAATCGGAGCTAGCACAAAAATATCAATCTTTATGTTTGTGAAATATTTTTAAATATGAAAAGAAGAAAAACCCGTTGTTTTCAGACAGCTAATGCAAGCATTTACAGATACACATGCAACACGGAGCATAATGTTTAGATGTTTCTCCATATACAACATATGCTCTCAGGTCACTTAACAGAATGCGTTCTACAGAACGCTTCTTCAATACAAATGAATGAGTTCTGAATTAAACAGCTATTTCTTAAGAGCATTTCATTCAAATCTTTTCTTTTTGCCACCTGGCACTTGTTTTGTCTGAACAAAAATCAGCGGCGCTCCTTTGGGCTGTGCTGCTCAGGGTGGTTCTGAGCAGGGCTGAGCGGTGCAGCGCGTACAGCTGCTCCTGCAAAGCATCTGCACCGAGTTCTGGTTCACATTTTTTGTTAAATTTATGAATTTATGAGAACTAATAGCTTTGTTACGATGAGAAAGGAAAACAGAAATGCTTCACATTTTTTAGGATGCTTTAATGGGTCTACAAACTTGTAAATATTTTATCATGGAAAACTGGAGCACTGCAGATGTTCCTGTGTCTGAAGGAGTGACGTGTGCTGCGAGCTCTCTTGTGGCAAGTGCATGAGGGCTCATAGGGCAAGTTTTGCTTTCCGTGTCATCTCTGGGTACAAGGAGGTGGAGTGGTGCAAAATTATTTTGGTGTTAGCAGTCTTCTAAAACGGAGACGTACAACTCACACTGATGTTTCTCTTTGTAATCATGAAGCAAGATACTTTCCAAACAGCAAAAGCAGTACAGGTGGCTCCTTTGGGACCACCTATGGAAGAAGTGTATAAGAATGTAGATATGTGTGGGAAAAATCAACCCCAGGCCTCACCTAAGAGGGAAGGCAAACTTTCATGTGGGATTTTGGCACCTGCTGGGGTGGGAGGAATTGCCTTCCTGTCACTGCTGGCTCCACAGGAGATTGGCCCTGTACAGAAATGGATGGCTTATGGCAGAGTTGAGTGGAATGGGCAGGGTTTTTGTGGGCTCCTGTAACACCTGGCATAGTCCTGAAGGTCCTCTGGGTCATCAGACTTTCTGAGGACACAGAAGCGGGTGATTGGCTTGAAGTCAGGCAGCAGTGCTCATGAACTTGCTTCCAAGGTGCCCACGGGGCCAGAAGTGAGGGGCTGAAAGCCTGGGAGCAGGGCAGCAGGTACATCTGGCAGCATCTCTGGTGACTCCTGGGCACCCTTCCGAACACGTGCGTGGTGCAAAGCGGGTGCCAGAGCAGAAACGAGCTGCAGGTCAGGCTGAGCCAGGGAGGCTGGGGCAGGACGCGTGTAGTGATGGGGCAGCTTGGTTACCAGGGAGCAAGAAATAAAGTCGTGGGGACAGACTGCCTGTTAACATAGATGATCACAGCTTTAGCCGCTTCAGTGGTTTCTGATGTCTGCAGAAATAGAAGGCTTGATGCTTCAGTTCTAGTCAGGTTTTTTCAGCTTATAAAATAAATATTATTTATTATGATGTATTTTCATCCTTGGGACTGTTCATTAAAGTGTTCTTCATGTTGTTAGTAGAGAAAGAATAATACGAATTGAACAAAGAGAATGATTATGAAGTTGAATGCTGATAGGCAGCAGCAAGACACCAAGTGCTGTGCTGCAGGAATACAAACCTCCCTCCATCAATAGCGAGATCCACCTTGCTACTGTACCTTCAAGTCCTGCCCCCCCGAGTGTATTAACGTGGGATCTTTTGTCTAACTCAGAATGCTTTTGAATTTATAGGAGGGATGACTTTAATAGTAATTTGTTGGCAGATTAGCTACAGAGATTGCAAAGAGTTTATTTTGCAGAACTGGCAGGCTCGTATCAGTGTTCGCTTAAGGAAAAAAACACACATTGCTGTTTTGCAATTGCTTGCGTTTATTGACAACCTGCGCTGAGCAGGCAGAATTGGAATGTTTGTAGAATGTGAACCTATAGCTTGTCTGATGAAGTGTAGTGTACTCTTAGGTAGTGCATAGATGGCTTGATAAGAGGGGTTACGAGGTGACTGCGTTTATGACAAACCGGAACAACAGTATGGATGCAACTGGTGCATGGAGAAACGAGGAGGAAGTTTATATAAAGAACTGTAGGGAAGTTTCTTGCCTTCACTTTTACCTATGAGCTGAACTACACTCGTTATGAAGTGTCGTTTTGTACTTTCTGGAGAGTAAATACCAATTTTGCATGTATCCACAAAAAAAAAGTTGTTGTATATAATTTTCAGTGCATCCTAGTTTGTATTTTTCACTCTTCTATTCCATACAAATGAGAAAAGCAGTTTTGTTTATGTACAGGACTGGGTTCTGGTATCTGTGCCCAAGCCAATGCTTTCTTCGCCGTCGGTCACACCGACTGTCCTTGCAGCGTTGGTGGCATCACATGAAGATGGCACAGCTTGGCTCTTTAGCTGCAGTTGTTTCTAGAACAGTTGAGATGAGAAGTGTTAGACTGAGGAGAGCAAACCTCAGAGGGAATATATGGCTTCTTCAGATTTTGCTCATGTCCAAAGGTGAGGAGAATGTATGTGAAGTGGAGGGCTCGGTGTATTGTCGAGAGATCAAAGAGACAATTAGACTAGAAAGAATTCTGACTGTATCACGGTGTAAATTAAAGTAATGAATGCAATGGTATTTTTTTAAATAGGCTGCTGAGTTTCATCTTTTTTCTCCCTTGAGGAGAGGTTACAAACTGCATCAGGAGTTTTATGGTCCCATTGATCATGGTGTGGACTTATCTCCTCCGAACAAAACTCTAAACCAGATCCTAGATAAAGCCTTTGTTTCGTATTGACATAACTGGGTTGGACCAAATTTGTTTGTTAGACTTTAAGGGAGCGTCCATGTTGAGTCATTTTGACCAAAGAGACATAAAGCCTAATTGTTAAACTGCTGTTGCTATTGAAAGAGCCATTGGGGAGCGTAGTTTAAACTGCATGCAGGCTGTTGGGAAGGTGTCTGATTTTGCATTGCAGCACGGTGGTAATTGATGGTTACATCATGAAAAGATTGCTGCATTTGTATGGCTCTGCTCTTGTATCAGAGAATGTGAAAACCAACTTCATGCTCCTGGTAACTTCGTGCTTTTATCATTCAGACTTTTCCTTCAAGTTCTCCGATCTCCCATCATTGAATGGAAGGTGACATGATGTCTTTTTAGTCATTCAAATCTAATAACTTTTAATCTGAAGGTTAAGTAGTGAGATATAAACTAAGAGATGATAATATCAATTTTATGTTCACTGAAGGGCACAATATACCTCTTTCTAGTAGAGGGAAAATTGTGCGTAAAATGTCTTTTGCTTTTCAATGGAAAAGCTGTGGCTCTGAGAGCTTAGGAGCAGAGCAGCGCTGGAAAAATTAAATAAGTTTTAACATAGGCTGGCTACCTTGCCTGGATTTTAGAATCAGTGATTTTTTTTTTTCCTTAATAATTCAATTTTTAGTTCTCTTGTCAATGACCCATGCTGAGAACATTCTTGCAGCATCCTCCATCCTCGCAATTACTTTCGCCTTTGTTGTAAGTTCTTATTGACATCAACAAGCCTTACATTTTCTCCAGGCGTGAAAGGGAAAAGTGGGAACTACCGCTTCGTTGCAATCACTGAGGGTTTTTTTTCTTGCCTCGTTGTATTTTTTATTTCGCTTCTGAGGTCTTTGATAAATAACTGCCTAACTGAGTCCTCAAAGCACCTTGACATTGGCACCCCGAGCTCTGCAGTCTCATGTACAAGCATGTACGTGCAGAAGCTGGGCCATTAGGCATGTAGTCACCTGGATTGTGTGCACAGCCAAATGCAGGAGTCCTCTTTAGACTGCGGATGTCTATTTCTGTACTTCTTTGTTTATTTTTACAGTAGCTGCTTTTACTTTTGGAGGTAACTGAAAATCGCGCAGTAATCACTTGGGTTTATGTGGGCTCTTTGAAGAGCTGTAACTGCTGAAATATGTTTGCAGGTTTGTTTTTTAACCTCGCATCTCCTGTGAAAATTCAGCAACGGCGTGTTTGTTTCCAGCTGTTTTTGTAGGTGTGCTCTCTGCCCTTCTGTTTGCTTATGCTTACTCGTAAGCAAAAAAGTTACCCATTCAGGAGTTCTGTTTGGGGAAACCACACAAAGGAACGCTTCAAAGCTGCTCCCCAGCACGTGTATACCTGAGAGAGACTCTCAGTGGGCATCACATACCAATTAAAGCCTCTTTCTAAGGATGATGTTTTGAAAATGATTAGAAACTGTCCCTCCTCCATTGATCTCCGTACTTAGGGGTTATCTGACAAACAGTGCAGCCAAACCTGTGGTACAGCGAGCTTAAAATGGCAGCGTACCTGTTAGGGAGGGAGGGAGGAAGGAAATCTTTCATTGGCATGGAAATGTTCCCCATCCTGGCCTTTTTGTCACCAGCATGTGCCTAAAAGCATCAGTGCTCAGTAAGGTCACGTTATGTCTCCTGCCAGCAAAACCAGGCATGTGCCTGAATACCTTGCAGAATTAAGGTGAAGCACTTTAACACAGAGTTGCATGCATTGCTGATATTTTAAAAGCAATTTAACTTTATTTAGGAACACGCTGCACGCAGGGAGGTTGCTTGGCAGTGCATGCAAGCAGAATTGTGCTGGTTTCCACTAGCAGAGCTGTTGGTTTCAGTGGAGTTTTGTCTGACTTGAATAGGTTTAAATGAGAGCGGAATCAAACGCTGCGGTTTGCTGTGTTATGTTCTTCCTCCTGTGGAGCTCCATTGGGTATCACAGCACGTGCAAAGAGTATCAGCAGCGTGGCTGTAATTTATAACAGTAATGGTGTAAATAAAGGTCGGGATACGAAGTAAAATGTGAAATGCATGAATACCCCATTAATTGAAAAAAACTAACAGAAGGTAATTTGGGGATGCTTAGTGTAAATAGTGACATTATGTAATGACAGTTGAGCAGGATGAGTGTTGCTTGTTTTGTTGCTACATCCTGCATTTGTTAACCAGGCTCCTGCATTTTCAAAAGATTAAATGTATTTCTAACCTGCTTTAAATAGTGCAAATATACCTTTCTTTTTTTTCCCTATAAAAGCTATATATCGTATCTGTAGAGTGTCTGTAAAGTCAGTGTCATGTGTCAGACATTTCAGAAGCCTGGGGCAAGTGCCAGCTTTATTACAAGTTGGGCTTTTCAATTTATTTTTAATCACATTTCTTCTTTTCAAGATTTTTTTTCTGGGCTCTTGGAAGTGTGAGGTTTGTAAAGGGGTGGCTGGAGGGAGTCAGGCTGTGTAACCCATCCAGCAGCGTGCTGCAGAACTCAGCAGTGCAGTGCTGCTGTTGGCCCCCAGCCCTCTGCAGGGGCACATCTCAAGCAGACAGAGGAGCACAATGCACAACGTGGGTATAATTCCTTGTGTCTGAGTGCTGGCATAACCTTGGTTCACATTTAATGACAGTAAGGATCGAGGACTGCTACAGACTGCTAGCAACATTCCTGGGCATATGGACACACAGAGGACACTTGCATGCTTGGAGATGGGCTGCATGTACTGACAGATGGGTGTATTTCTAATTTTGGGTGATCTGTTCTGATAGACCTTCAAGGCTACACCAATTCCTGCAGGTGTGTTTGGGTCCTTCTTACCTTATTTCATTTAATAAGCGTGCTTTTGAAGGATTTTGTTCTTTCCTAGCAAAAGGCGTCATTACTGAGGGGCACAACAGGAATGTTTCAGTTTTGGAGATGTGAAGAGAGGTCCCACTTTGCCTCCAGAGTGTGAAATAATCACAGTTTTATTTCAGATAAAACCTCTGGGGCTGATACTTGAAAACACAGCTTCTAACTGCTGTTACACAATTTGCTGTGGGACACTTAGCCAAATATTTGTGTAATGGTCTTTTTTTTTTTTTTTTTTTTTTTTTTTTTTTTTTTAAGTCTTGCCAAAGTTCAGGTGGGATTTCAGGCTTTAACAAACTGTACCTGGAAATGAAGTTAAGGAAAGGAAGGACAAAAACCTCTTCCTGCTCAAATTAGTGATCAGAGGCTGAAGGAATCTGATTGTTGCTGATGTGCTCAGAGAAGTTTTCCTTAAAATTTCCTTGTTTTCATCGCTGCTACAAAGAAAGCCAAGCCATGAAAGAAATAGCATGATGTAGTAGCACTGCTAACCATCTCACATTCATCCTTTTTAGCCTTGTTTCTAGTCGTTGGTCAGGTACATGCCAGAAGTGGGGCAGGGCTGTAGCTGTTTGCTCCTCAGGGCTCTGAAGGCAGAGGGCGGATTCCCCCAGGACCTGCTGGCACCTTACACAGCAGCAGCCCTACAGCTTTGGGGTGTGAGCTGCTCTCTCAGATATGAGGCTGGGGCACTTATGTTTCTATGCTGTCATTGTTTTATATTTTTGCTTCCAAATAATTAAGTCATTCATTGGAGGAGAAAGGTCAGATGGACATGGGGGCAGGTGAATGGGCTTGTTGTGAAACTGTGGGGTCCAGCATCCCACAGGAGAAACAAGAA
Organism: Tympanuchus pallidicinctus; assembly: GCF_026119805.1. Classification (NCBI taxonomy): domain Eukaryota; kingdom Metazoa; phylum Chordata; class Aves; order Galliformes; family Phasianidae; genus Tympanuchus; species Tympanuchus pallidicinctus. Next base: position 15,756,576 of record NW_026294690.1, on the reverse strand, counting down.
ATGAAACGGGGTTTAGTTCTTCTTGTGAGAGGACGCAGACCGTCAAAGTCAGTCCCAGCGGTCTCCATCAGACGTTATGTGGTGGCTGCTTACAGGGATGCCTGGTCAGATTTGATCTATCCTAGGAGAAGCTCTGCTCTGGGGAGAGTGGCTGCTGTATGTCTTTATGTTGCTGTGTTGTGTTACATACCCACTCCTATAGCACACTGCTCCTACAGCATGCAGCTCCTCTTAAAGAAAACTCAGAGAGAGGTGGGTAAGTGTGTATGGAAAGCAACCGTGTGGGATCTTGGTGGAAAGTCCACATGTTTCTGATGAGGAGGCTGGGTATGGCACTGCTCTCTGACGCTGTGCCCTCAGTTACAGGTTCTGTAAGTGCAGTATTTTTGTTTACTGGGTGCAGTAAAACATTCTCACTGCGAACGTGCATTGGGCTCACTGTGTACGTGCAGGGCAGGTCGGTGTGGGTGGGGAATTGTGCATGCATCATGCATGGCAACTCCGTGCTTGGGGCTGGGGCAGGCTGCATCATGGGCTGCTCTGGGGCTGGGATGGATCCAACCGTCATCCCAGACTTCCAAGGGGGCAGCTGAAATGTTTTGTTCAGGTAAAATGGTCTGCATCCCCCATCTTTAGCGCTGGTCCTAAAGAAAAACCCTTCAAGCCAGCAAACAACAAAAAGCAGACTCGCCTTCTGTAGTGTTCTTGAAAGAAAAGTAAGATTATAACACTAAAGTGGGTTTTATTGAATCTAAGCATGAATCCGTATTGAAGAAATAATCCACGGCCTCCTTTCAGTTTCTTGTCTTGTTAATTAGCGCTGGCAATGGGATTGTTAGCTTTTAAGATACGGTAAATACGAGCCTATTAATATTGAGCGTACCGCTCCGCGAGGTGCAGGGATGCTGTAACCACAGGTGTTTTATAGAGCAGCTGGCAGCGGGCTGTGCTGTGTGACAGAGCTTCCCTTAGGGCTGAGCTGCTCGGATGCCCGGCGCGGTGGGGCAGGGTTGAGCCCTTTTTCACAACTTGGCAAGCTTAGGGAATTTAAAATACTTTCTTTTCCTTGAGAAATGATTCACCAATTCCTGCCGTTATTGAGGGGGCTCTTAGAAGCGTTTTACGCATGGCTCCAGCCCTTTAACTTGGGCAAGGGCTGGATTAAAAGGGTTTAGCAGCGATTAGCTCTGTTTACAGTATTTTCTTTGCTCTGAAAGGTATGGTGTTTGCTTTGCAGAGAGGTTCTGTTTTTCAGAGTTTCAGCTGACCACCTGCTTTTTTCCCTAATTGATTACAAGGACAATCGCTAGGCACGATAAATAATAGATACCAAGGTCTACCAAGGCTGTGTCGTAGGGCCTGCGCGTCAACAGTTCATAAGCTGTGAGCAGAACTACGTGCCTTTCCCCGGGGCAGGGAAGTGCGTGCTGCGTTCCCGTTTGGGATCCTTCCAAGGTCACCGGGAGCCCGCGGTGCTGCCTCTGCTGGCTTTGATGGCCTCTCTGCCGCACAGCGGTGTGAGTATCCCAGCAGCAGGAGGAGCAGCCAGCCAGCACCTGGCTTCCTGCGGCTCTTTGCAGCTCTTTGGCCACTTAAGCACCCTAGTGAAAACTGAGCCTGCTGGGATCTTATTAGCTGTATTACCCATCCCAGCTGAACTTCCACGAGTTACATGTGAGGAGAGCTCACAGAGTGAGCTCCTAGTGGCAGCTCTGACTGGATTTTGTTATTAAAGAGCACTGCAAGAGAGATGCTGGAGAGCCCTCACGGTTCTCCATCTCTGTTTATTCTTTGCTTCTATCACATTTCATCTGTTGGTTCTTCTAGAAGACCATCCTAGTCTGAGAAGTCTCTCTTTTTTGTTTTCAAGTTGGGCTCTGATCTCTGCTGTCTGTCTTTACTTCACATCATGTCCCTCCATCCTCTCTGTCTTGTATCAGATTGTCCTTGGAGCAGAAGATGAGCAAATGAGTGTCTTTTCTATTTAATTGTGTGTGTCAATGATAAATCTTCTGAGGATACTCAAGCCACATGTTTCTGGGCTAGGCTGCATCACTGTATCCCAGGCTTTGGCCTTCACCAAGCCTCAAAATCTGAAGGGCAAAACAGAAGGATTGAAGGGGGAAATAAAACCCCAGTTCACTTCTAATGTGCAGAGGCTGTGCAGGACCCCCGATAACAACTGCTCTAACTGTGGCTCCGTCACTCAGAGGCCACTGCTCCGGGCTGTGCCAAGTCTCTGTCGTCCACAAGACAAGACATCTGCAGTACATTTGTTTAAAGCAGGGAGATGACAAGCACTGAAACAGATGTTGGAAAACAGAGCAGCAAAGTCCTGTGCTGAGCGCAGAGCCCACCGGGCCCCGGCTGTCAGATGGCTGAGCAGTGCGAACGGCTGCTCCTGATCCGAGAGCCTCTGCTTGGGGGTGGGCTTTGCCGGCATGCAGAGCTGCCTTTTCTCATGCACCTGGGAAGCATGCATGGAGCAGGATCATCATTCAGCCCCCTCAGATGGGTGATGCTGTGGCTTACCCATGCTGCATGGAACCATTGGAAAGCATTGGGAGCGTCTTGGCATCCACCACCAACATCACTCATTAGTTTGAATGAGAAGTCCGTGTGCAGGCTTTATCACAGCTACAGAGAGTTTTATCACAGTCAACATAAAACAATATTCCGTCTGAATCCTCTGCACCGTATTGCCATATAAAAAGCAGCTAATGTCTAGTGATCCTTGGTATATGAAGCAATTCAGGTTTATCACAAGCTGACAAATTATGCTTTGACAGCAAAGAATCCCTTTCGTACCTGATCTCGTGCTTCCTAAGACCAGCTTTTCACCTTCTCTGATCTTGTCTTTAGGAGCTGATCCCCTCATACTGGGCAGGTAGAGCTGGCGTTAAACGAGCTTGTGAGATGTGGGGATTGCTGCTACCTGCCATCTCTGTCTGTCCACTGCACCCTAACTCTGGGAAGGCAGAGTGGGATTCTGCGGGCTGGCAGAGCTGCCGGCAGATGTGCTCTCTGCTAATGAATGATTGTTCAGCACAGTCGCATTTTCCTCTTTCCTGGTAGAAAGGAGGGAGGGATGTATGCCTCTTCTTCTCATCTGTTTTTCTCCATCTCATTTTTCCTTTGCGATGTTACAGAGATGGGCGGTAGGCAACAACCTTGAAAATTGTTACTACGTTGCCCCAGTCTTTATAGGGACTTGAACCATTTACCAGAGCATTTTATGAAAGGACTGGCTCCCATATGTTTGGGTGAACCTCCTTATATCATTATGGCTTATCCAAAAGGATGAAAGGAGGGATGATCCAGGACACCTGGAGGGATGAAGGGACAAGAGCTCCTCTGTGCCTGCCCTGCAGATTCCTCACCTGGCCAGGTCTGGCTGTGCTGCAGATGTCCTGCAGATCCTGCGTCCAGCCAGGAGAGCCCATGGGCTTCTTCCTGTCTCTAGAGCTGCTGCCATCTGCAGAGGCCAAGAGCTGCATGGATGGGCCTTGTGTTCAGGAGTCCTGAGCTGGTACCTGGGCAGTGCCATGCCTGTATGGTGTGTCCTATCCAGCCCTGCCCACTCCCTTCCAGATGGGCTCTGTTCTCCAGGTCTCTGTTCCCATCACACTGGAATAATGCATCCTGCTGGGATGCAGGAGTTAATGTCTGCCAAGATGTGGAGCTGAGCACAGGAGGGAGGGGAAGTTAGGTGCTGAAGGAGGCATCTGCCCTCTGAAGTGGATAAGCAATGAGGGATATGTTAGGTGTTGTTTAGAGAAGTGTACTGTTGCTATTTAGAGAAGCATATGGTTCCCAGGTTTGTGCTTACTGCTCCTGAAGGGGCTTTGTGACCCCAGGTCGCTGGGCAGAGCTGGCTCTGGGCTCAGCCTTGTGCCATTCCCTTGTACAGAGGCACGTCTGGTGAGACCTGAAGGCACTGCACCCGTGCCCTGGTGGCCCCAGCCGCACTGATCAAGGATAGAGCTCTCTGTGCCCATGCAGGGTTGCAGATCTGTGGGTGCCCACCACCTCCAGCACTGCCAGCACCCTGCTTCTTCCTGAACTTCTGTTCTTCAAGCTGTGTGTGCCGGTTAAGAACCAGTCCTTGGGCATCACTGTTTCCAAACCCGGTTGTCCCTCCTGTAAAAGCCCTGTAGCCATGAATGGGCTCTTGGTGAACAACTGCAGGCCAGCTGAAGGCAGAGGGAAGATTTAGGGGTTTGCCATGGTATCTGGAGGTACAGTCTTTGGTCACAAATTCCTTGAGATGAAGCAGTGGGAGAAGCCTTTTTGAGCCTTTAGCTCAGCATGCACATGGAGAGGAGTTTCCTGCCCAGGTACAGGTGGGTTGGGTTGGAATAGGTCAGCACTGCTCCTCGTGGGAGCGTTTGTCCTGGGCCTCAAAAAGAATGGTTACACTGGAAAATATTAATGATAATTGACCAGTAGTAGAAGAGAGCTCTTTCTGTAAATAAACTCCAGTGTAATTAATAGCTCCGTGTTTCAGAGGCGTGCAAGCAGCCGAAGGCAGGGATGCAGTGAGTGTGTCGGGAGCTGAAGGACATCTGCAGATAAGGGTTAACAGCCTTCTGAGGCTGAACTTGTGAACCTGGGCGACTGCTCGACTTGTTTGTTTCAATAAAACTTTTGTCTCTGCTGTGTACGGGTTTTATAGCATGTGTCTCTCATTCTCCAGGAAACACTTCAAGTCGGGTTTTTAATATAATGTTGGTAGCAAAGTATGAAGGACAGAGGAGGTAACAGAGAAGGCAACTTGCTAATGCAAAAGCAGTGTACTGAAAGTCACTTTTATTTCTTATTTATAATCTACATGCACACTCTGGATAATAGATGACAACGCTCATTCAGTACTTTAACTTCAAAGCAGAGAGAAGGCATGGATGACAGAGCTGGGAGCTGGAACACAAAGGTACTAACAACAAGAGGAAAAATGCCTGTTTACTGGATTGCATTTGTTAGCACGCTGTCTTCAGATATTGTTCCCCCAGGAATAGTGAGAATATGTGCTGCACGAACAATGATTTAACATCTGAAAATGGTACTTAAAGAGTTTTCTGTCTGGTAGTAATGTGATGAAGGCTTCTGAATGGAACCTGGGGACTTCATTTCTTCTATTTATCTATATGTCTCTCTGGTTTTAGTCAGCGGTAATTGCATATTTAACCCCTTAAACAGGTTTAACCCTCTCAGCACCAACTTTTTTTTCCCTTTGCTCTCATGTCTGCTTTTGTTACGCTACAGCTGTGCCGAAGCATTCCTGGCCAAAAATCAGACAAACAAAGGGGATTTTGGAGAAGTTGTGGCCAGGGCAGTGCACCGAGCAGAATACCAGGCTCCTCCTCTGCTTCTGCCTTTCCCTCTGCTTCCTTTTTAAGGAAAGCGGTGGATAATAGCAGCCACGGAAAGTGTTTTAATGGGATTCAGTGCTGCTGGGAGCTGTATAGCAGAGAATGAGAGCAAGAAAGAGAGCTGTAATGAGGGGGGGTGTTGCAGATAGGGCGGTAAATCAACAGGATGAATTTGCTGCTTACTTCAGCGCTCTACTTCTTCCCATCTTTCTCAATTAGTACTTGTTCTGGGGGGCTTGCTTAATAGCTTATGTGAAACAAATATTAACATAAATTGTTTAATTATATCAAAATCTTGAATTCCTCCAAGACGAAAAATTGTTTTTAGCTGTGAGTACATCTGCAATAAAACATCATCGAGTTAAAGTAAACGAGCTCTAAGGAAAGCCATAAGATTGTAGCTGAGCTACTTTTACAGTTTATTTTCATGGTATTTAAATTATGATACCAGTGGGTATTTTTAATTAGTGCCTCTTTAAAGTGTGCACTTGTCTACATAAGCCATTTTGGCAAATTTGACTCATTCATACAGCGGTTGCTGTAAAAGAGGCCAGCACAGCCTGCAGGAATTGGAATTAAAAGTTTCTGCAAGCTGTTGTCGACATGACCACATCTCATTAACTTAAAAAATGGAGATTATTTGCCTGAAAGCTTGATTTGACTAACAGTAATCAAATATTAGGCTCAGTGGAGAAGGAGGAGGAAAAAGCAGCTTCGCTGTTGTGATCTATATGCTTAAGTGTTGTTTGGTTCACGTTAAATAGCGATGTCATCTTTCTGCTTTGACACACTAACGGGGGAAGAAGTAAGGAGGCATATGGCTTTGAGAATAATCCGGGCTTCGTTCTGCTTCACGTTCTGACAGAACTATTTACCGAACTGACCGAAGATAAACATAATTTCTCTGATGATTCTAACAATAAGTAGTCAGAATTAATTATCTCGAATAGTTTCCACTGAATTATCAAAGTTTAAATACTGGAAATTGCTCCTATCCTGTGGTTATCTCTGTCAGCTGTTAATAGGCATGAACCTTGAATTTGCACCATTGAGTCATTTAACTGCTTTAAAAAAAACACGATCAGGTGGGCTGCAAAAATCTGCATAAAATCAACCAAAATAGAGAACTGCCTTTCTTATCTTGTGAGTTGTTTAGGTAGCTTGTAAAATGGAAGAGCTGAGGAAAAAACACCTCTTTTGTGCTGTGCTTGGGGTAGGGGAGTAGGAAATCAAAACAGCTCGGGAGAGAAGAGGGGTCAGAATTGGGTGCTTGGTGCCGTACCTCGATGGAAGCTGCGGTACACGTCACGAAAATGCAGGGTGCAGTTAAACAAAAGAAGATAAAGTCTTGTGCCTTTTTATGTCTTTGAACTGCGAACATGTGCTGCATTTTACTAAAGGAACATGAGCCTTGAATGTAAGTAACTGGTTTTTGCATTAGGTACTCCCTGGAGGTAGCAGAAAAATATCATGTCCCTGCATGAAATGCGAATGTGAAATCTACCAGAAAGAAATATTTATGACCATTTTATGCTTGATTAGACTTGGATGACATCTGTTAGAAGACAGGGACTGGACAAAGAGAGAGACGCTCGGGGGCAAATGTTAACAGAGTTGTTTAGATGATGCTGGGGCAGGAGCGTCCATTTACTGCCAGGCAAAACATAGGAATTGTGTTAGCGAGAGTGCAGCTGACAAGAATTCGCTGTGATGGAGACACTGTAAACTGACTGGCTGGAACAGTAAAATGCAGCTGTTGATATTCACTGCACTGCCACGATTTATGGCCAGGTATCTCAGCTAAACACAGATACTGTAACTTGCAGGGAGCAGATGCATTAACAAAGTTATATAAATGTGAGTCAGCTATAAAAAAGCGACATCTCCACTTTTTAAAGTTGTTATTCCACCAGGCTGCACGTCGAGTGGAAAGGACTTTAAAGGAATAAAAAGGAAAAAAAAAACCCAGGATTTTCTGTTTCTCAAAGCAGATCGTGCTGCTCTGTTGCAATGGACCCGGCCCTTTGCTTTCCCCATGCTGCTCCATGTGGGGCTTTCCCCCACCCCCCCACCCCAATCCTGCTCCTCCTCGGCTGCTCCTGTGCTGCATCCCACCCCGCCGTGTCAATCTTTAACCCCAGAGCCGGACGGTGCATGGCCTGTGAGCCCGGTGTGTTTCTAAAGCGAGCCTGTTGTTTACCATCTCGGCAGCAGTGGGTTTTATGGCTGGAGGTACAAACACTCACTTTGCTCTGGGTCTCTTCCCAGCTTTCTTTTCCTGTAAATTTTCTCTGTCTGGAATGCTTATGGGAAATGTTATTTTGTTTTTGTTTGCAACAGCTCCGTTGTTTTGATTTTGTCTGAGTGGTATGGAAAACAGTACGTCACTTGGAGTGGGTGTTTTGTCTATTGGCCATTTGGCTATTGCACATATATTTCTCATACTTGTTACATGATGACAAGGGAACCCAAATGGCATAATTTTTCCAGTTGGATTTTGCTTTCCAGTGTAATAATAGTGAAAGGAAAACAAAGTTAATAGATTTAGCAGTTTTGATACTGCTCGCATGCTGATAGATGCCTTCGGATTTTTTTCCCTGTGGTCAGGGATCTATTTAGACAAAGGTCAGATTAATGCATGTATCAGTTTCTGTAATAAACTGCGTAAGGATTAGGTTACCCATTTTGCATACAGTTGTGAAAAACTGTAATTTAAGTACCCAAGCCCATAAAAGGGTAATAAACAACTTCAGTACCATCAATAGGATTGGTTGAGGGCACTTTTTCTCTGATTGTGGGGCGGGACGTAACAGAAGTGGTAGCAGCAGATGCCTTTTAATTGAAAAACGATCCGAAATAAATTCTGCACTTGAAAAGAGAACGTGGCATCCTCCATCTAAGTGTTGTGCTGGAGAGATGTGAGCAGAAGATACACCCGTCCTTGCGTCGTATTTACTGTGTTGGGGAGGAAAGGCGACAGAATGCAGGACTGGATAATTTTTATGTATAGTCCAGAAATGTAAAATGGAAAGTATGATTAATTTTTCAATTTCTCTCTGCAGATATCTAATAATTGTGCCCATGGACTGCCAAAGGCTCCCATTAAAGATTTAAAATGCAAAGAAAGGTAGAATCAAAAAGATGGTATTTTGGATTAAATAATGTAAAATAACTGTAGGGCAGTAGCAAAGTGAGAAGCTATTGGCAAAATAAAAGCGTGGCGTCAACTCTCCTTGAGACAGACTTAAACATTTACGCGTTCACGTTCAGCTTCTTGTAGCTGGGATTTTAACCAAAGTACAGCAGGGCTGCTTAAGCCAGCTGTGGCATTAAAGATATATTTGTGTGCTCTCAGGTTTTACTGTGCTTGTCCACAACAGAGTGATGAAAAACGCAGCACGTGATCCCTTGTTATAAAAATCTACACGGGCAGAGTGGCAAGGGCTCATGTTTGTTGTGCAGCATTTAAGAATGTGTTAGCAAACTCTGTGGCATAACGTGTTGTTCATTAAGTATCAACAGATATAGCGTGGCCAGCGAGCATTTTGCAACAGCTTTGTGCAATGTGCTGGTTTTTGTTAAGCCTCAGAAAAGGGGATGCTGCAGCCGTAGTGTAGAGAGGCTGTCAGAAGGGTCCAGCTGGACTTTTCCTCCCTTTTCTGTACTGTCTTTATCACTTTGCTCAGTTCCACATAATAACATCTTCATCTGAGATTGCTGTGGCACAGGGGAACTGCATTTGTTGATCAAATTTGGCTGGATAACACTGTGATCTCGTATCCTGAAGTGCGGAGATGTGCCTGGAATACGCAAGCATAAAGCTGGCCCCTTGATTGATTGATTCTGCCTGTCACAGAACAAGATAACTGGATCAGTAAATACCCTGTGCACTTCAACTTCATCTACACAATCAAAAGTGAGGGCATCATGGGGCTGAAAAGCACCGAGGCATGATGGGAATATCTACATTTCAGAGTGATAGCCAGGAACTCGCAGAAAGAGAGGAACAGAAGGAAAAGAAGATTTTCCTGTGTGTTTATACACGAAGAGCAGTGAAAAGCGCATTAATTTCTGTGTGTTTGCAGCGTGTCTGTCTCTCCGTGGATTTATTTCAGTTTCACGTTGGTGTAAGGCTGCTGCTGGCGGTGGTGTGAAGCCAGCATAAGGCAGGAGTAAAACAGATGAATCAGACCGCGGGTATTTCAGGGAAAGGATGTTATCTGGGGGCTCTGCTGGAAGGTGGCATCGCGTCGGGTAGAGCCTGGTGGAGTTCTGCAGCCAGCTGAGGCTGCTGGCTGCTTTGACAGCTCCCAGAACTGTGCTGGGCACCCTGAGCTCATAGCACGGGGCCCAGCCTGCTTCATGGGCAGTCCGGGTTGCGTTTTGAGAACTAAGAACAGAGGCACCAAAAATAAAGGGCTAAAGATGACAGGTGGCAGCATTTACATGAAAAGGCCACATTTTAATGCAAAAGAAAAAGGAGTATGAGCAAAGCAGGCGGGATTCAAAGAGTTCCAGTGTGTTTTATCTCCTTGTTTCAGTGAAGCTCTGCTCCAAAAGCACAGCTCCTGCAGAATTCGGTGCAGGGCTGAGCTTGGGGAGCCCATGGCATGGACTCCACTGGCAGCTCTGCCTGCACAGAGCCTCACCAGGGGCTCAGCTGCCCCCGCATCGTGCATAAAGCAGGAATGCTTGAGCATCAGGTGCCGCCTGTTTACTTGGAATACGTGTGTGTTGTTTGCCCCTAGGACTGTCCCTCCCTGGCTGTGGTTTCAATAGCTGCATCACTCCCAAGTATGAAAGGATGAAACAGTTGACTGTGGGCTCGCTAAATGATCACTGTGTGTCTCTCTGGACTTCCTGACATCCCCTCTATTGAGGAAGGTCACAAACTGTATTATAGGGTACTTTGCATCTGCTTCCTTTCCTTATCTGCATTGTGACAAAAGTTGGCTACTGGCTCCAGACTGTTGCCTTGTTCCTGAGATGTGCAAAACTGAAGGGGAGCTTTAAACAAAGTCTAGCCATTAAATAATCTGCTGTTCAAGCACTCACTAGAAATAGAGAAATTGATAGTAGCTGCAGAGCAGTGGTACGACAGTCAGTTGGAATTGTTCTGCAGAGAAGATACGAAAAAGGAAAATCTTGCACCTGTTAATTTAAATGTGCTGACTACAATTATTGGGTATTTATGACTTTGGAAACACAACAGATGTCAAAAGAACAATTGGTAATACACCACAACAGCCAAAGATTGGCCCAGATTAGCCCGTGACCACAACATAAAGTTGTAAATGCTAGAAACCATAATGCATCATTTCTCAGTGAACAAAGGCTTGCAGAAGTGGTAGGCACAAGGTGGGAAGCACAGAGGATGCAGAAATGATGAGGACAAGGGCTGCGAGTGGCCAGAACCCTTCTAAATGAAGTAGGGTTTCCTCTGTCTTCTGCACCTCTGTCCTTGTTCCTCTCTCCTCCTCTGCTCCTTCAGCTGCCCGGAGGTCATTTTCATGAAGCACCTAAGTGAGAAAACTCCTGGCTGTGACATGGCGGCCGAAGGTGCTGTGAGTTCATGGCTCTGAGGGTGGTTCTGCACCCCTCCACCATGGGCCCTGTTTTCTTTGGCTGGAGCTTTTGACAGGGCTGACATATTTATGCACAGAGCTAGTGTTTAGCTTGGAATTTTACACATATGAATGATGAACTAAACAGAACTCATTTATTTTTTTCCTTCCTTCTGTAGCTTTTTTCTTTGAAACGTGAGGTTATACGCTGCAGACAAGCCCCAGCATATCCACCCTGTGCTTGACCACCAGAATTAATAACTAGCCACATTCCTTGATGATTCTATAGGGATTGGAAGCTAGGCAGCCGAGTTTGCTATGCAAGAGAGTTAATAAAAATTTTCATTGCTGGAGGAAAGCTTATATACAGTAGTCTGTTTGTCCTGTATTTCAACCACCTGAGTCAGAGCCAAAAAAGCAATTGTCTACTACATATTTCAAACAGATGCTGAGGGGTAAAAGGAGTGACTAGAATTCGCAGCAATAAAATGCTGCCTCTTTAAGTTCCCTTGAAGGAAGTGAACCCATAAAATTTTTGCTGCTGACTTGTTTGTCCAGTTCTTTGAAGTATTTAACATTAATTTAGTCTGCAAATCATTGCCACCTCAATTTTTCATTGAAGTATCGAAGCCTGTTAAACACATAAGCTTGGAGTGGGCAAAAGCCCGATTCCTGTAGCAGATAGATTCGTTCAGCAGTTATCCGTTTGAAAGCTTATTCCTGAAGCGGGTGGTACGGGGTGCTGAGGGTGTTGGCAAAGGAGAACTTGCTGCATGAGTTTGTGTTTTTACGAATATGAATTCCACTTGCAGCAGGTAAGTGTGCTGTAAGTGTGGTCTTCGCCCGTTTCTCCCCCCGTCACCCCTTTCTGTTCCTTACCCCATGGCAGCTCGGGGGTGGGAGGGGGTTCAGTGGGGAACGTTTGCCTGTGCTGTGCTTTGGGCAGTTTGTCCTGAAAATGGAAACGAATTGAGGGCAGTCACACCCTGTCTCAGATATTCTATCTTTGAAGCAGTCCGCAGGCTCAGGCAGGCATAACGTGCTTGAGGTCACTCTAGCTGCTTTTCCTTAAGGGATGGCTGGGATCGGTTGGCACCCATGTGATGGGTGCCCTGTCAAGTTACTGAGCACTGTTAATGCTTCAGGATCCTGACCAAGAGTCTCCTTGTGTCCCTCGGTTGTCTTCTCCCATCTAAAGTCAGGTTTCTCCCTACTCTCTGCCAGGGCACTGGGGCTGAGCAGTCCATCCCTGTGCTTTGCCCGTGGGGCTGCAGCCAGCACACAGCGGTGGCCCCGGCGCAGGACATCGGCTGGCGGGGTGAGCTTGAAAGCACTGCCAGGCTTTGGCTGGAAAAAATATCAACACACAGGGTGTCAATTGGAAACCAGCAGGGTGGCAAAGCTACTGCGCCACAGTGGGAATGCAGCAGCCTCAAGGCCCTTTACACGATTGGTGACACACTAGAGATATTGTTAAATTACCTTTTTTATTGGTTCTTGAGTCTTGTGTCTTAAAAGACTATTATTTGGAAGAGGTCGAGAGAATCCTTCTGTTTAGCTTGGAGATGCAAAACGTGGATGTGGATCTGAACCTGGACTTCTCTGAAGTCCAGGCGTTGTCTGGGGCTGGGCTTTGGGCTGAGCTGATGTGGGGAGCCTGCAGGGCGCTGCTGACCCACAGCCACTGCGGCCTGGTGGGTGCTGGCAGCTCTGCTCCTTTCTCACCGAGCAGCCTCTGTGGGGCACACGTGTGTGTGAGGAGGGGCAGAGAGCGTGTCTTAGGGAGAGAAATTGAACCAGCCTATGGGGAAGCATTGCCATGGGGTATTGTGGCTGCATAAGGATTTAGGAGGATGTTTGTGTTTGGTTTTGTTTTCAGCACCAAATACTGAATGCAAGAATTTACTGATTTGCAAACCCACTGACTGTGTTGAGGAGAGAGCCAGGAAGTCTTGGAGCTGGGTTGGACTCAGTAGGCAAGCAGAGAAAGGGCTTCTTGCAGCAAGTTCTTCTTTGAAACGTTTGGGATTCCTCGTGTTTGTTGTTCATGAATGTTGTTTCTGGTGTTGAACTTCCCATGCTCTGGTGCCTTTCCCCACCTGTAGGGTCAGAGTGGTGGAAAAGAGGCTTTTTAGTATTGTTGAAGGGCTTCAAGTCATTTTTCAGAGGCTGTGTATTGCTAGCAATCCGAAGGAGAGCTTGGGACACAGGTTCAGAGAAGGATGAAGCCACTGTTGAAACACTTAGTTTAGTTCCAACACTTCTGGTTGACACTGTGCAGCCAGCACTGTCCCATAGTTCACGTCAGCTCCCAGCATGGGCTTCCTTTGCTTAAAGTCCCACGGGTTAGTGCATTACAAACTCCCTTTCAAGGTTGTAAACCCTTTGAAAGCAGCCCCTGTGCCTCCTCTGTGCTCCCAAGCTGGCTCTCTGGTAGCAGCAGCAGTTCAGTGTGGTTGTTGTAGCACTCTGGAGGAGTGGGGAAAAAAATGGGAGAAGATCTTTGTTGGCTAATGAATGTCAGTGCCTTTCCATTGTATGCTAATTCCTAAGCAGCAAGCTGTGGTGTACTGAGTGTTGAAAAATGCCATGAATGTTTTGCAGGTAATTGAATGTTTTGCAGGAAAATCGATGATGTGAAGCAATTGCTGAGGTATCTTTAGGTTTGATATTTTTGTCTGCATTATCTATTAGTTTATCTGATAGAGCAATATTTAAATGAAGAAAACCAGCATGAGGAAGTAAGAGGATAAATGACAGCTTGTTTGTAATTTTCTACCAAATGTGGAGACATGACCATAATCTTTCTAAGCTGCATTTCCCTTTTTGGTACCCTTTTATTGCCAGTTGTCATCTATAGGAGGTGGCACTGCTGGAGACACGCGTGTCACGCAGGGCAAAATGGGCAGAAGCAGAACCTGGGGACCCGTGAGCACCAGTAGCTGAGCATTGAAATTTGGAAGCCCTGGGTGTAGAGAGAAGTGATACGGATGTGGGAATGCATCACCTCTGACTGCTCGTGGGCTCTGCTGCCTCCTCAAGAAGGGTGAGGTTAACCAGTCAGAACAGAAGTGCTCTCTATTTTAGGGTGGCAAAAGCTTCTTTTGCTGTTGCCAAGCTCTCCAGGAGAAGAGCAGCCCCTCTGTCCAGGATAGAGCCCCAGAGATCATTCACTGCTTTCAGAATCCATCCCCCAATTACCCAGATCGTGGGTGAAATAAAAGTAGTGGCACATTCCTCCTAACTCTTCCCTTCCTGTATCGGTGATGTGCGTTTGCGAGGCAGAGCTTTGAGTCAGCACTGCTTCGTCTCTCTCTTCTGGTCGCTCCCAGGGGAGAGAGCCTCTTGGTAATAGGAGCTGCATCGGTTTGGAAAAGAATACAGTTCTGTTCCCTTCTCAAATGACATATGACTATCAGACATCTCATGAGTTCTCCGAGTGGGCACATGAATTGAACCTTTTAGGAGTCGCAGTGATTAATGGCCTGGTGGGTAGGAAGCAGGCGCTCATTACAGGTCTGGGATCTGCTGCTGGAATTAAGTAGCTGCCATGGCAGTGATGCCCTTGTACCCTTCTGAGCTGTGCTGTGAACGTCACCAGCACGGTGAGAAAAAGGAAGCAGAGTTCACCACAGGGTGGGTTAGGGGATTTTTATACTTTTGTTTTTGTTGCTGACGTGTGGGTGTGAAGTTTGGGTTTTGTTTTTTTTTGGTGTTGTTTTCTTTGTTTGTTTGTTTCAGCACAAACACAGGAAATGTTCTAATGAGCCATGTGAGTTAGCCCTTCTTGCCTTGCGTGGAAGCAATTTGGAAGGACTGTGGGCATGTTGGCGTGGCTGCAGTGCTTACGTCCTGCTGGGGCCCACAGGTGGGGCTGAGCTGCTGGGGGGATCTTTCCCCTGTATGCAGTGTTCTGTAAAGGATGGAGGCCACCAGGCTCTCCTAGCCTGTGCCTTGCAGGAAGCTGGGTCGTGCTCCCTTGGGCCAGCCCTGCAGCACGGACCAGGAGGCAGAGGGCTTACTGTGTGCTGATGGGAGCTGAAGGCGCAGCCCCAGAGCCCAGGGCAGGGGGCGATGCCAGCTCACCCCCTGCACATCTCATCTTGTGAGATCTGTGCGTGTTGCTTCTCTCCTCGTCCTCTCTGGTGGGCTGTCCAGCCAGCACAGCAGCTGGCAGTGGCAGGGTGCCCAGGAGCACGGAGCGCTGGGTTTGTTTCTGGAAGCAAAATGGTGAAGCAAGGTTTTTTTGTTGGTTTTTTTTTTTTTCCTAACTTGATGTTCTGCATTAGACATAGACTGTTTTTAAACATCAGCATGTGTTCTTCTGCTTTGATGTTTTCCACAAAGAGGATTCTGCCTTCCACTTTAACAAATAGTCCCATGTTCCCCTGCGTTGCTTTATACTCCTAATGATGCTGCTTACTCAAATAAATGCATACACGCACATGCATTTAAAATGCAACGTTCCCCACTGAAACAGAACAGAACTGATCTTTTTTAGTGATCTCCTGTGCCGGAATGTTCATGTTTTGAAATTAAAATGGATTCTCCTTATCTTCTCATAGCCCTTTGATCCATCGCCTATGGCTGGATGGTGGCGGTGGGGGCTGGGGAAGCCCAGTGTTGTGTGGCACTGCCAGCACCACTCTGCCTGTGCTGAGCCCCAGTGCCCACGTCCTTCTGTGGGATGCTCCAGGCCATGCTTCGAGCACACCGGGCTGCCTCGGGTCCTCTGGTCTGGAAGCTTCTGGGAACTCTGCGGCAGTGCCTGCTGTCCACACATCCCCATCTGCCGTCCTGCAGGGACTGACCTGGGAGCTGGGCTGAGCTCCCTGCAACCATCCCAGCTCCATGTAGGTTTGATTGCCTCTGCTTTTCCCAGTGGCCGCTCAGTTTGGTTGCAAGCGGTGAACTGAAGAGCTCGAAGAGCCAGAGCCAGGTCTGTGCATGTCAGTGCTGTCACAACCGGTCTCACTGATGAGTCAGTTCCTTTTCTTCCCTTTTTCTAATGACGAGTTTGCAGCTAGTTCACCCATTAGTGTGTGCAGGGGGCTGGCGTAGAACTGCAGAGACACATGTGCATGTATCAGATGCTGAAGAGCGCTGTTCTTGTTATATATATAGCTCTGCTGTGTTCCTACTTACATTTCAATTTTATAATCCGTTCCAGAAGATTTGGACAAAAATACCGTAGTGTGAGAGAGCGTTAGATTCTGGATTCTTCACATAATAATTCTTAGTGAGAAATCTAGTAAATAAAGCCTCAGCATGGGCAAGGTGACATCTTCCCTACTTTGAGAAGTTGGACTTGGGGTGTAGATTTATGGAGGGTAAAATAAAGGACGAGGAGATACAGGAGCAGAACTGTGTTTTATTTTTTTAGTTTATTGCTATAATGTATGAATCGGCCTTTTTTGTTTGTTTTATTGGGGTGATTATATACGGTCTATCTTTACGTGTATACGTTTTAGAGCTGGTGGGCCTGCCGTGATTAAATGTTTGCTTTGAATACGTGTCCAGCGTGCTAACTTCTCACAGCAGAAAGTTGTTAAATGCATTTTTATATGAGGGAGGCAAAAAGAAAAAGAGATTGTTAAGAGTATGGAAACCCTTATTGGCTGAATTATATAACTGAATTCATTCAGCATGCTCGGTGGATCTTGTTCTCCTTTCAGTATTGCCACTCTGTTCATCACCCCTTTTAGTGCTTTAGGCATATGGCATGCAGTACATCCAGGGAAGTGTCAACAATATGGCATATGTTATACATACTGATCTTGATACACCGTAGAAAATAATGGGCCTAACTTTAAAAGGCACAGTGCTAAGAATAGAGCGTGCTGCAACATGCAGACAGCGAATCCGCCATGAATGTCATGTTTGAAGACAAGAAGAGCTGTAGTTTTCGTTCCTCCTGTGGCTCGCGGTGCCTCGGCGTTCTGCACAGCAGAGGCCTTGTGGTCGGGTGGGCGGGGGCACCTCTGCAGGTCGTGGGGTCGGCAGGCGCTGCGCCTGTGTGCACCCACTGCACTGCGGGGCGCTCGTGGTGCATTTCGGTGCTGCAGTGCACTGCAGTGGGGGCACAGAGCTGTGTGTGCAGGGACGGGGCCTGGGGCCGTGCTCAGTGCCCAGGAGCCGGCAGAGGAGCGGGAGACCTGGCACTTGGCTCCGTCCCAGCTGCCAAGGAGCTGCACAGCAGATTGTTCTGCCTGCATGAGGAGCGCGGCAGTGGGAGTGAGTGGCTGTGGGCTCCTGCAGAGGGCTGCCCTGGAGGGCTGACACGCGAGCAGGGTGAGGTGCAGGCACTTCTCTGCTCCCTCTGACTCTCTGGTCCCTCTGTCACCCAGCTCCCTGTTTCACAGCAGCCTGATAACACGCCTTGCAAGATCATAGAAAAGTGTAAACCAGGAGTCCTGAAGATTGCTCAGAGGAGTTCCATCTTTAGAATAAATGATTCATGCTGCGCTATACGTGTGCGTGTATGTGCGTGCCGGCGCTGCTGCCGCTGTGCTGCACTGGCTCTGGAGCTGCAACATCTGAAGTACAGAGGAGCAGCAAGTGGAGAAAGAAATCCCTGCTTTCCAACAAAGAGCGAGTGCTTGTCTGTTATCTGAGTGGCCGCTTTGGCTATTGGTGGTATTGGCAGAGCTGTGCGGATCACCACGAGGATAGAAGGGAACAACAAAATATTTATTTTTAATCTTCGTTGAATGGTGAACGTTTTGTGCATGTTTATGAGGGTTAAACATTAATAGCAGATGTTGTTAATGAATAGAAGGCTAGAGCCAGCTTCTGAGACCTTTCAGTTCGTACATGAATTTTCTGGTCGATGACAATACTTGTAACACGCCTAATTACGAAGCAGTGTTCTAATCAAGCCTTGAATAACCGAAGAATTTCCCCTCCTCTTTTGCGGTTATTTCAGTGGCACACACACAGATCGCTTCAGTGCCTGCTCTTGCTCTTAGTGATTTTTCTTTTCCTAGAGCAGCCGCTGAGGTTTCCCCGCGCAGCCCATGCCGTGGCGCGGAGCAGCGGTGCTGCCCACCGCCTGGTGCCGGCCCCGAGGCTGTCCCGCCTCGCCGTGCTTCCAGGTGAAGTACGTGGAAGTGATTATAGGTAATAAATATCTTTTTTTTTTTAACTTATTGCAGAGGCAGTTTTTCCCCTGTTAATGAGGGTAATTTGACTTGGTTGAAGGATTGCAGTTCTTAAGAATTAATGCAGCAATCCAATTCAAAGATTTAAAGAGATCTAAGATTTTTCACAGGTCGTGTGCTTGTGAATGTGCTCCTATCACATAGCAGCTAATGGACTTGAACAACAGTCTGTCATTTACTGTTACCTCAGTGTATAGCAGCTTTGCCCTTGATAGCAAGTATACTTTCCCAGCGGCGCGGGTTATTTCGGAGCGCTGTATGTGGGTACCACTCTGAGGAGACGGGATCCAATTTCTAACGGCCCTAATTACTGCACAGAGCAAGGTTGCCTTTCTGACTTTCCTAATTAAGCGTTCGGATTCTAATCTGCACAATTTGAAGTATTTTATGCCCGAAGAGCCGATTCCTCCTTTTTTTCTAATTTGTCTGTATGCGTTCATGTACATAAGATAATTTCAGCATTGTGTTTTCCCTGTATCAATGTGCAGGGATTAATTACACGAGTACAGAAGTGTTAGGCGCCTATTTCCGTAAGGTCCCATTATTTTTAGGGATGCATTATTACCTTTTTACAGTGTTTTGTAATGACTTATTTGTAAATGCTGTTGGAAATGCTCTAATTTCTTGATCCTATTATGCTCTTGGATATTAAAAATCCTATTTTAAGGTAATTAGAAGGATTCTCTTGTATTTAAATTTGTGTTCTCTAGACAGTGTCACTCCATACTCTGCACACAAGAACCTTTGTTCCTTAATTAGAAAAAGGACTAGAGCTCATTAATTGTGGGTACAAAGTGATGTCTGCTCAAATGGAGAAGCAATAATGCAGTTTAAATAATGATTGATCCTACATTTTAAGTCCTGCGCTGTTTCGTATCGGTAGTGATAAATAAGCAATATGTGGCGCAGGTTCCGGAGCACCCTGGTAAGGTTTTTATTGAAAGATCTCTTTTTGCAAGGATAAAGCTCTGTGGGGCACGATAAATAAAGGATGGATGGCACATGCACTGCGCCTGCCATTTAGAAAAGTCAGCATTTGTCACCAGCCACACCGTCGTGATAGCGGAGATGCGGGGATGACTCCACCCCACGCTTCACCAAATGAAGTCATGGTGGAAGCTGCGCAGTTAAAAGCAGTTTAGATCTCGGCCTTACAGAGCTTTGTCGTGATGAAAAGAATATTTTAATTGCTGCTCGCAAACAGGATGAGTTATAAATGTTTGAGTGTTTCACAGAGTGTTGCTTTGGAGGCTGGAGACGGGTGTACTTTGTTCTCTGGTTTGCCGTCTTCTGTCTGTCCCCTTGGGAGGGACAGAAGTGGGCAGGTGGCCCTGTACCAAAGGCTGGGGGCCATCAAAGCATGCAGCAGAGGCTGTTCCCAAAATGAGGAGCTGGCACTGAGCTTGGTGCCCTTGCTGCCCTCCCAGCAGGGTGGGATGTGGGCTTGAAGCTGAAGTCTTCAGTCACTGCTGGCTTTCCCCAAATGTGGGTTGGGGACAGCATGCCGTTGGGCTCCCGCTTCACCTCCAGGGCTGGATGAAGGGAGAGCAGGCCTGGTTTTCCTTATTTCCTAAACCTGGTGAAAATCCACATGAACAAAACTGAGCATTTATTGCAGCTGGAATAGGTTGGCTGGAAGCTGGAGTCAGGAAGCTGCTTCTTCCTGCTCGTGGCCTCGCTGATCCTAATGGTGCATGCTGCGGGCAGGGTGCGCGTTTCACTCGGAGTCCGTCAGCCCCAGAAAATGAGGGCTTTCGGGGTAACCTTCTGTGCTGCATTCCTCCTGGTGAGAAAGAAAAATAGTTTTTAAAAGATAAAAAACCTGTTCTTCAATTGACTATGCAAAAATCTTATTGCGGTATTTATTCCAAACCTGCACACATAATGTTCAGTCAAGGAGAAAACAGCAAAAAACAGTTGTTGATGGACTTAGCAGAGAACTGGATTAAATAAGCATTAGTCTACTGAAGCTGATTACAGGAATATGAAAATGCAGTATCTTAATGGTACATATTTTCATGTGGCAGCTCAGTTGCCTTTCATTTTGCAGCTAATATGTCTATTCTTATGAGTCATTTACTTCTTTAATTACCTTTTGCAGGCAAGGCACCATGGTATATTAATGTGAATGATTTTTACTGCCAGTTTATCATACAATGCCCCAGAAGTTGAAAGGCGTAATTGACTTGGAAGAGCAGCTCATGAAGGAAACAATATTTAGTTGACAGTTTTCCTTGTACTCTCTGTTGACGTTTATGAGTTTACACTATGCTAAAGGAGTAATAAACACAATTTTCTTTCAATAACAGGAAAGAGTAGCTTTTAAAATACATTTGTGGAAAACAGATTTGTTCATTTCTTGAATAATATAAAATAATGTGTTTCCGGCGATGAGATGTATATAAGATTGTCAATTGAATTAAACCTTGGAAGGTGCATTTACAACCTGCCTTGGAGCGTTAAAAGATATTAGGGTGCATATGAATGGAATCAATTTAATGAATATTTAAATTATACGCAGATTTGGATAAATCACGCTCGGGCCCGCGCGTGAGATTGCTTGGCGGCCTGCTGGTGCCTCCGAGTGCCAAAGTTTCAGGTGGGAATTCCAGGGAAGGAGTCCCCGTTCCTGGAGATGGAGGAGCGCTGGCAGAGAGCCCCCAGAAGCCTCGGGGGGGGATTACGGCAGGAGCTGTCTGTAACTTCCCCCAAGCCGTGGGCTCGAGGAGGCTTCAGCATGCAGCCTCGCCATCCGTCAAACCCATTTTCCTCTGGAACGCTCCTTTTATTGAATTGACCTTGTCAAATCGCAGATCCTCATTTCAGGCATCCCCGGGACCACGCACAGGTACGATTAATCATCCCGCCCCTCTTCCATTAATTTAAAGGCACACGTCCCCACGGCAGGCTCTCCCTGCGCGGCTCACACAGAGTTAAACTTTTCACAGTTTTCCACGATTGTTTGCAGTTCAGCCCTGCGCAACATAATGAAAGTTTTCGAGCCATCTGTTGTTAAGCTGGCGGTGAGCAAGGCCAGTATATCCAAACAGAGCGCTGGCCTGCTGTAAACCCAACCTGTCAGCTCGGCATAGCTGCGCTGACCCTGCCGGGCGCGGGGCCGCCGCCGTACCAGGCACGGGCTGCGCGCTGCTTCCTCGGGACGGCGCGGGGGGACCCTGTTTACTTTTTCCACTTAGCGTTCCTCCCACTAGCCCTGAGCTGGTTTATACTAAATCTTTAAATTGACACTGTTTTTGCAGTGCCGAGCTTTTTTCTTTCTTTCTTTCGTTCTTTTTTTTTTTTTTTCCTTCCAGGCTGAGGGGAAGACCCCACCGTTGGTGGAATTGCAGCCTTTCAGAGATGAGCTGAGGGGCAGCTGCTTTGTGCGTGTGTGCTGTGTGTTGTCTCTCCATAGTGAGAGGCATGTTCACAAGCATCCCAGCTCGCTCCCCGGCTCCCATTGTTCCCTTTGTTCTGTTACTTAAGGTCGGTCCTTCATTTGCTGCTGAGGGCTGGGAGCAGCATTGAGGTAGGGTGCAGCACCAGTGCCCACTGTCCTGCCATGGGCATCCAGATGATATCTGAGCCACATCCAGATGTTTGCAGCAGCTTTCCTCCTCTTGTAGGCCTTGCCTCAGTTGGGTAATAGGGTGATCACAACTTTCTGAGCAAAACAGCAGAGATGGAGTGGAAGTGTCCTCTGCTAGCAGGGACGTGGGGCTGGGTGCTGTTCTCCTCTGCTGTTTGTGCTTGGTATGCACTGGGCTGGCCACCCCTCCTGTGCCTGTGTTCCTGCTGCTCTTGTTCATCACATTTCTTCCATTTCTTTTTCCTACAGAAATGCTGGTTTGTTTATTCCCGTTGGCCTGGGAGATGATACATATCATTTCCCTGCTAATCTTCAGCCAGTGTAAGCTTTACCCCTTCTTAGGAATGGCATCAAAACACAAAGGGCCTGTGCCAGGAAAGTGAGTATCGGCTATTACCTGTTTTCAGTGTTGTTTTTTTGGACTAGGCCAACAGTAAATACCTTCATGCCACCAGCTGCTGCCAAAATCACTTTTTCTACTTTGTTTTCTACACTTCAGCCATGCCTGCCCACTTTCCTTCCCTTCTGGTTCTTGGGAATCAGGCTCTCAGTGCCCCCAGTGTGCAGTGGCTGTGTGGGGACGTGGGCTCAGCCCCTGCCAGGGCCTTTGGGGCAGGGGGAGCGCGGCGTGGGCACACAGCACTCAATTCAAAATGGAAATGACTGCACTTAGGAGGAAACCCCATCCAGCTCTAAAGCTCTAATCTGTTTGTAAGGTGACTGACACGTAAAGTGCTTTTTTGTTTTAAGGTAGAAGAAAATGCGTTCAGGATAGAGTTTCTGGTATAAATGTCAGGTGTAACGCAGTGCACGCTCACTCGAAAAGTCAAGCAGATAACCTTGGCATTTAGGGCTGTTGCCTTGGATAAAATGAAATTGTATTTTGTTTTTAAAAAGGAGGACTACATTAAGAGGTCACCTATTAGCCGTGTTTTTGCTGGCTGTCTGAAACTGGGCCCTACTGTCTATTAAACTCAAACCACTGTGTAAACATTCCTGTGTTGTTCCTGGTCTCCACAATGGCCGAGGGGATCGGGTTTCACCTGCCTGCACATCTTCAAGCAATTAAAGCAATTAGCTTGAAGCCATTTCACATTCAAGGTCTACTGTGACATTCAAGTCCAGAAGAAGTCTAAGGGAAAAGAAGAAAGGATATGGGAGGGCTGCTGTGCAGTGCTGTGAGCAGATAACACACAAGGGGCTTCCAGGCCTGCTGCTAAATACGAGAAAGGACGCACACCCAGCGGGCCTCTAAATTGTACCCATGTTGGGCTGGGAAGAATTACACCCAAGTTATGCACTGGGAAGGAGGGGGAGAAGTGAGGAGGAAGGAGAAAGCAACAGCAGTGCAGTTTTGAGCAGCATTTGTGTGAAATAGCATGGTGTCAGTCTTATTTACCAACGTTTCTCCTGGCACAGAGATCGTACTTTTCTTCTAATTTATGTGAGGATTGCTATTTGGTGTTTACATTGTAAAACTGCCCTCGTTCTGGTTAATGTATCAGTGACAGTGACATTCAGCGCCCAGTTAGGGATTCTAGCAGTACGTCTTGAAAGCTGCTATTTTTTAAAAGGTTGGTGCAGATTAGTGGTGACCTTAAAAGATTAAACTAGTACAGTTTAAAGATAAATAATCAGCCTTTAGCACATTAGATAGCTACATAAGCATGACAGAAGGTGACTTTCTTACAACAGTTTCAGGATCCAGGAAGCATTTGTACATTTGTGACTTGGCTGGGCAGGGAACGGTGTTTTGTAGAAAGCAAGACGTAAACTCATTGCAGCACTTCAAATTGGTTAATACAGTTTTAAATCCACAGTTTTCCTGTTGGGTTTTATTATGCAGAAGAGGCTAATTTTAAAAGCTCTGCCTGCTGCAAAGGAAGATCTTGCTTTGCTGTCCCGGAGGGTGTTCTTAATCAGAAATAACCGCAGGCTAAATTATAATGTGGAATCCTGCTGCCCTTTAACCTAACACTGCTGCTCGGTCGGTGTTTGTTAACAAACAGCTCTAAGTACAAAATTGTTTGAGAATTACTTTTTCATTATATTTGCTGACTTCAATTAGAATAAGAAGCTTATTTGGGGAAGAAGAATTAAAAATGTATGGGATTTTTCCAGAGAAAGTTTCAGCAATTGTTTCCCTGTGAGCGTCGTCTTCGGTGCAGAGCTGTAGGCTCCGTGGCACACGTAATTCAATTGAAATGAAATTATCTTCTGAACTGATGGCATACACCAGCAGGAGAGGCAGAGCTTGGGAGCATCCTAGGGCTCAACGCAGTGCAGAGATGGAACAGGAGCACATCCCATGGAGACGGGGAGCAGCACAGGCTGGGGGCTGTGTGCCAGGGGTTGTGTCCTGGCTTCCAACAGGGCAGCCCCTGTCCCAGCCCTGTGCTCTTTGGGGGGCACGAGCAGCACAGCGTCCTGGTGATCTTTTGCTTTGAACGACGTGTAATTGCGATGCACGCTTGGTAAACTAATTGGTGAGTGAGGGTGGAAGTGCTGAGTCGGTGGAGGTACCCAAACCGCCCCAATTCCTCTTCAGTTTATGTGCAGGAGTGGGAGCACAGCAGGGCGCAGTGAGGAGGTGATGCCTCTGCATGGCAGATCTTTCCCATTTTTTTTTCTAGCTTAGTCTTCTGTTTCTATGATCTGCCTTTTGAACTGTTTTTGTGGCTGATCAGTTCCACCTAATATGTCTCTTGATTTCTGCTATTGTAATACTCAGACGACATGCTGTTCTCTTCATTTTTATAAGCTTTAGATGCTCCTGCCTGTCATATTCTGGCGGTTTATCTTCAGCGTCTGGATTTGCTTTCAGACTTGCATGTCTATCAAGCTGCTGTTGCTTTGAATGTGAGATCAAAAGAAGATGAATTCCAGTAAAAAATTTCCTTGTATGAAGAAAAGATTGGGGGCCTATGTAAACATCCCGGTGACAGCTCCCAATGAGTTATTTTAGCACAGCATTAGCACCCGGAATGACAGACAGTCCGAGACTACACGCTCGGTAACAAATCAGCCCTTCAGCGGCAGCAGCGCGTTGCCACAACAGCAGTACATTTTCTAAAGGCATCCTGTCCCTCTTTCCTATTGAACATGGCTATTGGGTTGCTCATCGCTGCCCAAACTGCTTTCGAGTGCCCCGCTTGACTCTCGGTGACAGTATCTGCGTCGTGTCACCGATATGGCAGACAGAGCTCTGATGGTTGGGTGGGGAGAGGGGTGTTATGCAGCACCGCTAAGTGGGGGAGCTGGTGGTGGGAGGGAGGAGGCTTGGGGGAAAGCCGTGCGCATGGGATGGATGCTGGCTGTGCGTCCCGAGCCGAGACAAGTTGCATTTTTTTGGTGGTTGTTTATATTTCTGTTCACGCAGTTGGACAAAAAATAGCTCTCGCAGCCCGGGCAGCCTCGTGGGGCGATATTCAGGGAAAGTCAGGATGCTGCGGGGTGGGAGAGTCAGCCGTGGCTGAAGCTATGTGGAAACAGCTCTGCCTTTTGCAGAAGTGAGGTGTATGCTTTGCTGCCGTTTGGTCTGGCTGGGGGCGTAATTAGTTCTGCATGTTTCTGCTTAAGGATGGGGGTTTCACAAGGCAGGGTCACTCTGTGTCTGCGTGTTGCTCAGTGTTACGGCCGGCTCCAGCATTACCTGCTAACTCCGACCGGACCTTCGGCCTCGCAGGCAAGGAATTAGTGCAGGAATTCTTGTGGTTTCTTTGTCATTTAATAAAAGCAGACGCTGCTACTGTGGAGGCAAAGCCTCCTGCGGAGGGCAGAGCTCCAGCGCCTTCTCCCTGCAGCCTGCGCTCGGCTGCACGGCACTTCCTGTTTATTCAAACATCTTTTTGCCATTCTTCAGCCCCCGCTGCACAGAAACAGCCAGAACGCATCTCCAGCGCAAGGACAGAAATCTGAAGGCAGACAGTAAGAGCTTACTCTGTTCAACTCCTCGTTCTCCCCGCGAGCGCTCAGAGCGCAGCAGCGCGCGGCCGGGCTGAACTTTGCCGTCCCCACTGCAGCAGGAGGGGAATGGCTGGGGTTGCTGCTGGGAGCTGGGTCCGCTGCTGGCAGAAGGGAGGGCGTCCGGCACGGGTTGGGAGCCCTGTGAGGGCCGGAGCACGGCTGCCTTCAGGTGCCACCAAGCAGCCCGCTGTCACTGTCCCCTCTGCGGTGGCTTCTCTGCATGTTTGTACAAGTGGCAAAAAAAAAAAAAAAAAAAAAAAAGTAGCAATAAAGCAGATGCGGCTGTTTGGCTGTTGGGGAGGAAGAGAGGTGTGAGCCCACAGAGCCTTGTTTTGTTTTCCTCAACTTGTTTGCATCTGGCAGTGCTCGCGAACCAGCCTCACTAATATTTGTACCAATTTCATGCTAATAAACGTCAGGCTGCTGAAACAAGCGTGGCTATTATCTCGCTCCTATTGCTGTTGTTTAGACCTGTGGTGCTACAGAGGGAGAGGGGAAGCACGCTCACACCAGGGAATGGCTGTTAATTCCTCATGTGAGGGATGTGCTGCAGTTGTCCAGTGCTGCGTGGTCTTTGGGCTCCGAGGACAGCAGAGGTCCTCCTGCTAACCCATGTTGCAACACGGCTGCTTGTTGTTCTCCTCTCTGTTCAAACAACTTTAAAAGCCACGTGATGTTTCAGGGTTGTTTCTTTCAGAGCCCACCAGGATGGCAGGCAACTTCTTGGGGAGCATTCTGTGCTGCAGACGGAGAGAGGAGGGGTGTGAGTGCCTGTCGTGGGCACCCCGTCCTGCTGGGGCTGGCCCTGCCTCTCCCAGCTCCTAGCACAGTTTTGCATTTTAAACTGTAAAAGCCCATCTTCCTCGAAAAGGGAGTGAGGGAGAGAGAAATCCAGCTGTGTGAGCAGCCAAACCGCAAGTACAACAAACATATTTTTAAAATATATTGCTAGTCTGGCTTTTTAATGTTCAGAAGTTGTTCTACTTTGCAGGAAAAAAAAAATGGTGTTTGCAACTGCCTTAAGGACAATTTGTTTAACAGTAGGAGTAATTGCATGGGGAAAATGGAAAGAGTGACTGAAGTTATTTACTCAGATGTTAGTGTAGGTGTGGGGCAGAGAACTCGCTGTGGGAACAGTGGGCTGCTTTTCTTGGTATCTCAGTCTATTTGATGACCATCAAATTTCCCAGCTCACTGGTTTTGTTTTTTCTGGATGGCATGTTTGATTATTTATCAGAAGGGAAAGGGAGTAGCTGAAGCAAATAAACATGTGACCGAGCTGTGTTTTGTTTTCCACTCAGAAGGCCGTGCCCTTTAACAGATACACAGAAAATAATAAACGTATTGTTTTATGATAAAAGGAAATTATGTGTGTCATTTTCTTTAGCGAGGCCATTAACCCCTTGTGCTCAGTGGTCTCCACCTTCTGGAAGCTTATTAGGTTTGCAGCTGGGAATTAAACGCACTTAAAAATCCCTCTTGTGTGGAATGTTTCCATGGATTACTGCCTCAGCCCTCTGGATTTGCTGGATTTATTGCGTAGCCGCCTCTGCCTCGGCACATCCACAGCCCTCTGAGCCGCACGTTGGGCAGCAGACGCGGGCCGTGCAGGGCGCTGGTTCCCGGGGGCACTCGGAGCACTGCTGGGTCCTTCTTCCACCGCTGCGTCTGTGCAGGAGGAGCTGCTGCTGCGTTCGGGCCCTTACGGACCGTGTTGTTTTATGCGATTCTTTTCTAAATGCCGGCTGTGTAGCACATGGCGTGTAGGTTTCCCATGTAATACCAGCTTGGGACGACGCTCATTATCGTCCCTGAATCACTGTCAGGAAGTAAATACAGGTTTGCCTCATCTCTGGGAAGCGACTTGCATGCTTTAGCTGCTTTTACGGGATTAAAAGAAACAAGTTAAGACTGCCATGCACATGAAAGGAAACTGAGCTGGGTTTGTTTCGCCTTGTGCAGGTAGGTAGAAGTGTAATAGGCCAACTGCCTTCAAACCTGCCTTTGTGCATCACCAGGGGCTTTGCTTTGAGAGAGGGAGAAATGGTAGTGCAGCTACCAGGGAGAGGAAGGGCCTGTAAAATGAGGACCTGAAACTGACATGTGACGTGAGGAAAAAGAGGAAATAAGCAGCTAGGGGCCAGGTGATGTGGCTGGGGACCAGGAGGGTATCGCCAGCTGCCCCCGTGTCCCAGAAGCTAATTTTAGGGACCAGAATGGGGCTGCAGCCCCCTGGGGACGAGGGACCCAAGGGCTGAGGAATGGCTGTGTACCCACGGTAGCCCTGGGCTGCTGGAGATGAGGGGAGAGAGGTGCGGCTCTGTCTGCAGGGGAAGGCTTCCTCCTGACCCACAGCAGTGAGGGGCTGGCATGTACCCTGAAGCGTCAGCATTTGTACCCTGGTTTATATTTTTATCTCTCCAAAGGTAGCTGTAAATGCTCTCATTACTATCTGTACAAGCGTCTAATCCTCTCTTGCATCCTCCCCAGGCTCCTGGCACTGGTGATATCTTGTGACAGTAAGTTCCAGAGGGTAATTATGAGTTGTGTATTAAGAAAGGAAAAAAAAAATCCCTTTATCTGTTCTAATTTTTTGTTGTTGTTGTTGCTTCCTGATTCGGTTGAACATCCCCTTTCTCTTGCATTATGAGAAATGGCAACCAGCTCCAGATGTACCTTCTCAGGCCGAGTCACAATTTGTGTACTTTTATCATCTCCCCTCTTACTCATCTCCCGCTAAACTAAACACTCCCACCGTTATCAATCTTTCCTCCTATCTGCTGAGGCCTCTAATCACTTTTGTCGCCTCTTTCTGAGCTTCGCCTATTTTTTCACCCTAGCACAGCCCTTAAAACAAGGCTTGGAGGAGCTGCCCTGAGTCAGGCAGCAGCACGCGCTGAAGCCCCACGCTGTGACTTGCAGCACTGGTTCCCCACGTCGGGGCTCTCCCAGCACCGTGTTTCCTTCTCTCCGCCGGCAGCGGTGATGAGCCGCAGTGTTGGTGAGCGCAGGTTTGTCACAGGATGTTTTGGAAAACAAACTTCGGCTGTGTGCCTTGTTTTGTTGACTGCACGGGGAAGCGTGCGAGCAGCTGTATGCAATGTACTATTTATGTTGTAGCAACAGAAAGGCACTCTTGCTTCTCCCCCCCACCTTACCCTCTTCCCTATTAAAAAATATGAGAACTTCCCGTGCTTTTGACATCCAAGAAAAACGCTGCTCAGCAGTGAATAGTCCTCCAAATATTCAAAGGTCTGGTTCACTTTTGGATAAACACAGTAGTTCAGAATCTGATCTCGAGCCTACAGAAACGAGCTGGAAATCCCATAAGATTTTTTTCATCGCTCAGACATAGTTCAGTTCTGGTTCAGTTTGTGCTGGGAGCCAAGATTTGTATCCTTTCTCATTTTACCAGGATGTGTTGGCCCATCCCTCCTTTCTTGCTGGTACAGACCGCTACATGCTGTGAATCTTGACATGCCAAAATAAAGAGAGCCATTTTTAATGTTTGGGAACTTTTTGCCAGATGCTTTTAAAATGGCTTTGATGAGTCTTGACTGTGACTCTTTAGAAGAGGAGACAGAAGGTGTTTTTACAGTGCAACTGCCTGAGGGTTTCGTTTGTGCCTTGAGAATGGGATTTTTGTAGCCTTTGTCACTGCTGTGGCTGGTTGGGAGCTCATACTTTTTTGGTGCCTGCAGAATTTGACCTCTCCTTCTGCTCTGTGTTGCAGTCTGCTCCCTTCTCTCCCACTCGTGTCCCCTGGTATTTGAAGAAAATACCTCGACCACCTTTCCCCCCAGGTTGCTGGAATCCGTGGATAAGGTACCAAGTTAAAAGCACATTTGGAGATGAATCCATTCTTTCCTCCTGTGTGAAGCAGGTCCCTGCCACTAAGCGGAGCCCTGCCAGCTTTGGGGATGGGGACAGGGATGGGAGCACCCAATCTGCTTGTCTTCTGTTGGAATAACCTTATTACCCTTGGGGATGGGGATGGGCACAGGCAGTGGAGAGGTTTCAAAAAAAAGCATTTCCAGTGCCGCCTTCTGGAGGGGATCTCCACAGCCAATAGCCAGGGTCAATTCCAGAGGAAAGAAGCTAGGTCTGCTGAAAGAAAAAATCCTCATCTTCTTTCCTTATGACTGAACTATTCTAGGAGATGCTTCAGCACGAGGCATGCTGCCAGCTCCCTTGCTCTGAGGCTGACCCCCGTCACTTCAGGGACAGGATGTGAGTCGGGGTTTGTACACGTGGTCCTCCAGGTCCCTTCTCTTTTTCCAGCATGGGAATCACCCATTAGTCACTTGGCTAAGTGTAGTGTCTGAGCAGAGCCTTCGGGGCCGGCAGTTTGCTGTGTTCGAGTGCAGGCTTGCTGCTGCAGCTCTGCTGGCTGAGGAGCTGGCTGGTGGCCCCTTGCTGGGACCCAGACTTGCAGAGCTGTGGCTGAGTGGAGCCCCCGGCATCCCTCTGTGGCACCTTGCAGGGCAGAGTGGGGGTTGGATCTTCAGCTCTTCCCCACCACGGTGCTGGGGAGTGCTGCTGGGGCTCTCGGCCTCTGCTTGTTGTGGTGTGTGGTACCGAGGGCCAGGATGGGGGCACAGGGAGGCAGTACATAGCGGTTCGCTTCCCAGTTCTGGAGGAAGATGAAGGGGCTGGGTACGAATGTCAGAGGGAATAAGTGCTGCAAGAACATCTGCTTCTCTCTTTTGCATCTTCTACATTTCATTCCTCCTCTTCGTTCTGGTTCCTTTCCTATCCTCTCTAGTTGGTTCTTCTCACCTCCCCCTGTTCTGTTCCTCCCAGAGGAACAGCACTACCCACTGCTGTCGCTTTGCACTATTTTTTTTTTTTTTTTTTTTTCCCTTTTGCCTACTGCTCCGCTCCTCGCCGTTTCCACACATTGCTGGGCTCAGGCTGTCGGAGCAGAACTGCAGCAGGGCTCCCCTCCAACGTGCGAGTTCCCTCTGCGCGCCCGCCTCCTCCCAGCGCTCCCCTACATCTGCTGCTCCCAGAGAGGAGGTGTCGCGGAGGGGAGCAGAGGAGGCAGGAGTGGGAGAGACACGAGGCAGCTCCGAGCCTCGCTGCATCCGGGCGTCAGAGCTTGCGAGCTGCGTCTTGCTGCTCCACTCAGAGCAGCTGCAGAGCGAGTGGGGTGTGAGGACAGATGGGAGCTGAGAAGGAAGAGAGAGTGCTGGCTGAGCCTAAATTGCCCCTCGTCCCGCTCTGGAGAAACAAAGGTACTCGTCTTGCTCAGTGGCAGCGAGGAGCCCTTCGGTTTCAGCTGTGCTGACGCTGGGAGGCTGTTAGCTGCCATGCTGGCTTCCTGTGTGCCTCAAGCCGCTGGGAAAATTGGGAAAAACCAATGGTGGGAATGCAGCGTGGCTGGGGATGCGGAGACGGGCTGCTCCAGTGATCCCAGCTGCGTGACGGTGCGGCCAGGAGGGCAGTTCTGGGGGGGCAGTGCGGAGCACCTCGCTTCTGCACTCTGCAGTGAGCTGCCAGCACATTTTTTCCAAGGGTAGTTTTTGGCCTTCGAATATCTTCTGTCTCATCTCCTCTTGTTGTGTTGTGTTTTGTGTTTTAATGACCATAACTGAAATAACGATGATGTTGGCTGGCGAGCAACATCGCAGATTTACTGCTTAGACACTTCAGATGGCCGTGGGACCGGCTCTCATTTCTGGGAACGCTTCCTTCCTCCTTTCTCAAGTTGCTCTCCTGATGGGCAGCTTTGTCCACCTGGAAAGGCCCAAAATCCTTAGGAATCTGAAAAAACACATGGGATTTCTTTTTATGCTCTCCCTGCAACTTCTTTGTGCATGGTTCCTCATTGCAGAGGCTGTCGAGCACCCTGGGATGCAGCGGGGTATGGCAGACACAGCTTCTGCTGGGTGCTCATCTCCTGCTTGCCTTGCACCAATGTGTACTCATCTCCTCATGTCCTCCGCTTCCCTGCCTTTGCCACAGCAGCCTTCCCATGCACAGGTGCAGGAACAAGCTTCTCCTCCCACTGGAGTTGCTCCCTCATAGCTGTAGGTCTTCTTAATTCATTAAGAGCTGATTGATGTTATTATCAGCTCCAGCAGATGGAAAGGGAGGAGCTTGAGGTCTTCTTCCTCAATAGGCTGATGGAAAAACAGTTTGGAAGTCACTGCCTTGTTGTACTGGCTCCAGTGGTGGAACAAGTTAGCAAACAGGCTCCATAGGACTGGATCTTGTTACTGTTTTCCTTATGTACTAATGCAGCAAGTATATGACATTTTCTAAAGTTCTACTCCCTTTTTCCATTGTATTTCCCTGTCCCAGCTCCCATCCCCAGTCAGGATGTTCTGGTCAGTTGAAGGCAGAGGCAGCGCTGCATTCTTACTCCTAGAGCAAAATTTCCCTTAAGAGGGTGGTGAAACAGATAGATTGAATTGCTTGCATGAAAATGTCAGATTACACCAGTTAACTTCAGTGATAACAGTGCCGGATGTTCTGGGCAAACAACAGCTGGGCAAACAAGTCGCATTCTGTCTGTCTTGCAATAAAATTGTCTTGGTCATCTCAGGCGTGCACTTTGTTTTTTCCCCAATGCTTCACTAGCTGGCAAACAGGAAAGGACTGCCACTGCCCTTAGCACAGCGAGAGAGGGTCCAGAGGGGCTTTCTGCCTCAGTAGTGCTGTGACTCGGATCTGTGGCATCGTTCAGTGAGTCTGGATTCACCTCACAGGGAGCTTGGCGCTAACATTTTACCTGGGTTAGGTGGCCGCCAGCGTTTGATCCCAGATACCATTCTAAGTTTGTGTAACGTCTCTAAAATGCAACATTTCAACTGCCTTCTTACTGTTCTGTTTTACGCAAGAAAATCTCCTTATCTCTTGGTGATTTCCAGTGGATAAGAAATCAGCTCAGGACTTTTGCTGTATCTTGCGTTTAGGCGCAGCACAGAGCGGAATCAAGATGACTCGGTTGGTAGCGAGCCTTTTACTACAGTCATCTTTTGAGATCTGTGTTGATAGCTACCCCAAATTGTTTGCGTCTCACAGTTAGACAAGAATTGTGGCACTTAGGAGATGCGCTTGTTAGGGGATGCTTTTCTTTCCCTTCCTTCGGTAAGTGCAGAGATTTTCTGTTTGCTGTGCGGAGGGGAAGATGGTTGCCAAAGCAATGTGGTAACTGTTGGAGACTGGGATTCCTGCTTGGGTGTATTTGCTCCAGGAGCTTGGGTGGCATCATGTGCTCTTGATGTCCCTACCTGCTGGCTGCTAGCGAGCACACTGTTGCACCAGTTGGGGCTGATTTACTGCAGCCCCAGCTCTTGTTCACTTGTGGAAGTGCACGCATGTCGTGTAGATTTAGGCGGTAGCTATGGCAGTCAGGAGGAATGCATGAGAAGAGCTTGGAGATGTCAGAGCACCCGCTCGCGAGGAGAGGACCACATTAGTAGAGCTGCTGGCTAGCGGTAAATAGTCCTGGCACCCTTGTTTCGGGACTTGGCAGCAGCAGGAGTTGAACCGAGTCCAGCTTTACTCTCTACTGCCTGTTCAGTAAGTTGAGGACAAGGCAGATGATTAAGGAAATGTGGGGAAACTGCTACAGAAGCTTTTGGAAAGATAAGAGACTTCGGTCTCCATGTCTGACAGTCTGGCACTTTTCACTAGCATTGAATTCACATGCAAATCAAACGCAACATCTACTCCCACAGGAAGCTTTATTAATGTACAGGCCTGCTCGTGAATCTGTGTGCTGATGAGAGTTATGGGACCGACTTTATTATCAAATTGATTTCCCTCTGCATCATCACTGGTGTGCCGTGTGGCCAAGCAGTTTTTTGAATGGAGCTAGCTGTCCTTCACACCTCCCATTGTGTGCAAGGGGTGTGGATGAGGATTCAAAGGGATGGGGTAGGTGTACTTGTTGCAAGATGAGAAGAAGTGAGCATCCAGAAAGGATAAGTGAGAATCCAGAAAGGATAAGTGAGTTGGGATCCCACTGTAGAACAGTAGTTTGACGCAGATGTTTGGTGAGAATGAGATCTGAGCTGCAAACAGCCTTCCACATCTTAAACCTAAGCTCATCACTAACTTAGCTTTTATTACTGCTGCTTATTTATGAACAGCATTTATGAGCAGCATCTTGAGAGGAAGGCTGAGGGAAATGCTGTTTCAAGCCACAATCTGCCAAGCTGTGCACTCACCCACACCTCTGTCGTCCTCCCTTTGCTGCTCCTGTCCATCCACACCGCTCCTCACAGCTGCCTCATCTGTCCCTGCGTGGTGCGTGGCTGTACGGGCGTGACAGGAGTGGGGCAGAGCATTGAGTGCTCCCCCAGTTCCCCACCAGCAGGCAGAGATCCACGCTGGCCTGGCCAGCTCCAGCAGAAAGTAGGCATTTCTTGCACGGCTACTCGTTTCTGGGAATCTTCAAACATTTCTGGCAGCCAATTTTAGTTGTGCAACCTCTCAGCTGCCAGAACGGATAGAATATGATCATATCACATGAAATGCATGCAGGGTCTGCTATAGCAACTGTATTTCAAAGAGACAACACATATGGTGGCTGGTTCTTTTTGGAATAATATCTATAAGTTGATGATGTTTTATTCAAAAAGGCTGTAGCTTGAAAGGTTACGGATGTTCTGATTGTTTGGTGTATGATTAAAGAAAGGCTTCCGTGGTTTTTTTGGCCTGTTGAATCCAATTACTGGGAAGTAAAATGATCATTTGATTGCACATTTACCTGGAATTATTCTTCTGCAGAGCCAGTCTTAATAATATATAATAACATGTTGCGTTTGTGCTGTATAGAGCTTCTTGTCTGAGCAACTCAGAGTGCTTTACAAGTATTCATTAATTAAATAAGCCATACAACACCCCTGTTAAGTAGGTGAGTATTTGTTGCCCATCCCTTTACATTTTGTAGCATTTTTTTCCTGCCCACCCTTGAAGCTGCCTTAACAGCCAAATAAGCTAATTCAATGGAAATAGCGTTTTTTAACAGCACTTAGTGCTT
Organism: Tympanuchus pallidicinctus; assembly: GCF_026119805.1. Classification (NCBI taxonomy): domain Eukaryota; kingdom Metazoa; phylum Chordata; class Aves; order Galliformes; family Phasianidae; genus Tympanuchus; species Tympanuchus pallidicinctus. The sequence goes on along the minus strand of NW_026294690.1, from coordinate 15,721,933 downwards.
TCAGCATAAAGGCTTCCTTGTGCCTTTTATTGCACCATGTTTGAGGTGCTGCGGGTGCACGAAGCATCAGCTGCCCACCTGGAAACGCCGAGTCCCATTTCAGCTTCTGCAAGCCAGGCTCTGTTGGGAAGAGGCTTTCTGATCCAGCGGAGACTTGTCGTTACGTTGGGACAGGCGGTGTAGCTGAGTGTGGAGAGGTCTTTTCCCCAGCTCCCTGCCACTGTCAGTGCTCTGGCAGCGCAGCTCCGGGTGCCACGTCCTGCCAGAAGCCGGGCTGTGCTGCAGGATGGCGGCTCCAGGCCTGCAGGCCCTGCAGTGTGCGCCTCATCCTCAGGGCCACGCTGTGCTCCACATGGCCATGGAGCACTTGGCAGCTCGGAGATGCACGAAGCATATCTGACTCCTTAATTAAATAGGTATTAATTAAATCACTCGGAGAGCGTACACAGTAGGAGTGGGGAAGGCTTTTTCCCTCCTTCCATGTAGGCATCTTGCACAGGGACTATTTTTCTTGTTTTACATTAATGAAGTCTTCAGCCTTCCCACTTTTCCACCTACGCATGTACTGAACGTCTCCAAGGAGACCAAGGAAGCCCGCGTCCGGCTGGTGGAGCCTGCAGGAGCCAAGGGCTGCCAAGCTGAGTCTTGACTGGGCCACAGCCCACCATGCAGGGGTCAGCCTCATCTTTTGGTCCTTTGCACCGGTCCAGAGGAGGATGTACTTGCTCCTTTTCCTGCTTTCCATTGGGTTTCACCTCCTCTTGCTATTTTTTCCCCACCTGATGAGGAACTTGGGCCTCACAGAGCAGCTGGCTCCTGTGCTTGGCACTGCTTTTCTCTTCCTTTGTGACGAACTGTGCAGAGATCTACCACTGAGTGATGCACTGCTGGTACTTTTGGGTACTGTGTCCTCATCCCTCCATCCCATAACACTGCAGCGTCCCTTTGCTGCTCTCCCACAGGTCTCCTGCCATAGCTTTCTGGAAATTTCTCTGCCTTTCTGTGCTGCTCAGGAGAGCAGGTGGTGATACGTGACTGCCCTTGTGTAAACCTGCCCGGAATCCTGCAGAAGACGAGCGTGAAAGCCATTGCCACACAGGGCTGCTAGGCAGCACACAGGGCTGTGAGCTGCTCCAGGAGCAGGGTGTCAGTAACCCAGTGGTGTCACTGCTGGGACTTCTGGGGTTACTCCTGATACCCACACAGAAGCTGAACTTGAGGTGCTGCTGTTCTTCTCCGTGGTCAAAATGGGAGATGCATTGGGTGGATGTCACTTGTTGCGTGTGGGTGCTGAGATGTTTTCAGTGCTGCAGTGTTTTCTGGGTGGATGTGCTTTGGGACTGTTGTGGTGCTCAGTGACCCAAAGGGTGTCTTGACCAAATGCTGTGCCGGTAACTGCCCACCTCCTCTCTGCTGCAAACTCAGTTTTCAAAACTCTTTCCTCACAGGCTCTCCAGGTAGCACGGCAACTTCTACTACAACAGCAGCAGCAGCAGCAACAGCAGCAACAACAGCAGCAGCAGCAGCAAGTTAGCGGATTAAAGTCTCCGAAGAGGAATGACAAACAGCCGGCCCTGCAGGTAAGGCGGCCTTCGTGCTTCATGGGCCTCCTGCAAATGGAAGCTGAGTGGATGCTTTCACTGTGAGTGCTGGCATGGGACTTCCAGGAGCACTTGGTTTTGAACCAGTTTCCTCTAGGGGAAGTGACAGCAGCTGTGGCTCATGTATGAGGGAGCAGCTAGATGCTCTTGAAAATCCCACCCATGATGTCTTTACAGATCTGCAGTGTGTACTTCTCCTAGTGTCTAGTAGGGGAGGGATTATTACAAAATGGAATAGCTTTTGTTACAGTGTCAGTTCTCATAGGAGATTTGCGTTAACAGTTCTGTTTGATTGCTTTTCAGTTTGTAGTCTGTGTTCACTCAAACCGTTGATTCGCTGTGTCGAGGATATTGGGAAAATGTTAGGATATCATATCATCAGTGTGGTTTTTTCCCTTTTATTTTCTGCTGATTTATGGACATCTTCATGAGCAAAATCTGAATATTATCAGGCTTTGCGCTGTTATGAATTCAGAAAGCTAAAACCAATACAGTGCTCCCAAACAGAAGATGTATGCACACATACGCGGCTTTGGACTGCGTTCTGCTAGTCTTGTGGGATAAATCATAGGAGTTAAAGACAAAAAAGACCTATTAGGTCATGTATCATATTTTCCTTTTTTTGCTATTCTCGTGTTAGAAATCCCAAGTGGTGGTGGGACCGCTATTATTTTCCTTCGGATGGTTTTCCATAACAAAGCACGCACTCAGGAACTTTCCACTTCAATTCCGTCCTCTTGCTCCAAGTAATACTGCTTGTATAAATACTGAGTCAGTCCCTTGCCTTGCCTCGTGTTCACACTCCTCAAACATCTGAGATACTAACATGTACTTGCCAGTTTTGGCAAATTATATGTATCTAGTTCTTTATGTTTCGTAAACCGGCACTTCTAGACCCTTGACCACTTCTCTGGCTTGCAGCTGGTTATTGCTTTTATTATTGCTCTCTTTGCAAATGCACTGTGTCACTGTGCTTTTGATAATAAGTTACTGAATACAGCAGCTCAGTTGTAGTCATACAAAACCCTGTAGCTGGGACATTTATCTTATCTTGCTGTTCTATATCTGATGCTTCAGCCTCTGTAGCCCCAAATTCTTTCCGAATGTTTTTTTCAGTTGTTGTCATAGCACATTGTCAAACTCATGTCTGTTTTGCTCCTTCTAATTTTTTTTTTAGTTTGATATACTATCACCATGAGTTCCCTGACAGCATTGCGGCTTCTTTTGCCTTGTATATGTGCTTCAGATTATTTTCCTCCAAAAATACAGATCCTAGTGTCTTTAAATATGTAGTAGAAGATGGAAGGTAGAGCTAAAGTCACGAAAGGCCTTGACATTCAAGCTAGAGGACCCGGTCCTGTAGTCCTTACCTGAATAAAGCTCATCGTGACTTAAGGGAGGTTTTGCCTGAGCAAGGATTATCTATTAACTGCAGCCCTTGGTCCAGCAAGGACAACTTCTAGCTTTGGTGTAGTGATTTCATCTTCAAAGCAGTCTGCAAATACTGATCTCCAAAACATCCCCAGAAGGGAAGTCTGGTAAGTAAGTAGCATTATCCCACTTCTGGATGGGGAAACTGAGGGAAGCAGGTAAAGTGACTCGCTTAGGATCGCAGAGGGAATTGGTTTTAGGGGTAGGATTAAGATTCATGAGTTCCTGGCTCCCACTCCTGTGCTCAGGCTGCTGGACAACACCTCACACTTTATAGCTGAGCTATTATTCTTTTGGAAACTATGAAGCATTTTGTCATTGGGCAAATATACGTTTTATTGGCAGTGTAGAGGGCCATAATCCAAACCGTTACATTAATGCTTTCAAAAATATTTTATTTGGTAAATCCATAGCTGATCCATATGCCTTTTAATAGACTCTTCCACTGGGGACATTTTTAATGAGAGATTGCGCTGGCTAGGTCCAGTGTCAGGTACTAAAAGAAGTGCTTTGTTGTGCAGATGTCTTAAGAATAGCTCCAGAGGATGAAATATGACTGTGTTGACCTTTCAGCTGTGAGCTTATTTGTCAGGATTCAAATAAGTTGAAAGGATCAAACCAAACAGTTTCCGTAGTCAGACTGGGAATTGTGTTGCAGAGGTCAACAGTGAAGGCCACATCGCGGATTCCATAACACAGCCAATTGTTGGTACGTATTAAAGTACTGGAGCAGCTCCTGCAGTCAGAGACACAATTAAAATTCTAATTTATTAATGTATACAGAGAGCTGGCCCAGCCTGTCACTCACTGATTCAAACGACTGCCCAGTCTTTTTTTTTTTCCTCTTTACTCCTGGAGCTTTTGCAGTCTTAAATGTACTGGAAGTCCTCTGGAATAGAACAGACCTCCAGCACATCCGTAACACCAGTGTGTGGCTGTGAGGAAACCACGGCCCTTGGCTTAGGGTGTTAGGTGGAGTAACATTGCACACACAGCCACCCACAGCCCCAGCACATAGCATGTGCCTCTTACCGTGCTGACAAGGCAGTCCCTGCTCTGACAGTGTGCAGAATAAATAACAAGGGTGGCGGAAACGTGCCCGTTTTGGGGAAAGTTTTCTGGAATAATGAAGCAAACCATCTTTGTGCTTCGTTAATACATTGGGGCTGCTTGAGGCTGGGTCTCCCAGTAAGATGCTCCGTGGTCCTTTGGGGCCGCAGTGCTAGAACCTGGCTTGGGGAGAGCCCCAGCCATCGCGGGCCCAGCAATTCAATGCCAGTATGCATGTTTTGTCATGTAAACCTGACTGGCACAAACAGATGTGCGGAATTAATCTGGTGAGTGCGGGGTGGCTTATCTGTTATTGTCTCGTGGATAATTTCCTGTGTCCCCTCTTCAGTGGCCGATCAAATAGCCACAGAGCTTAAATGCGCGCCGGCATCGCGGGGCATTGCTGGGTCAGGGTGCCTTGAATGGCACGCACACGGCAGTGGGCTCAGCCATCGTCCTGGGGATCTGTTGACCTCGATAATGGTGCCCAGAGACCTGCTTTTAGCAAATGCTGAGATATTCTGTTATAAGGACTTGGACACGGGAGTGGAGATGTGCTCTGCTGATAGCTGAAAAAAAAATAAATCTCCAAATACACGATGACTCACATTTTGAGCCTATCTCACACTGCTGTGCTCTAGATTTGGCAGTGACCTCCGGTTTCGCAGCCTGATGACACTCAAAAAAAAGAAAATTGAAAGTTAAGGAATGGATTTAGTAACAGCAGTTGGGAAGAGAGTATAAGCAATATCAAACCCACAAAAATTACTGGAAGTGAAAAAAGGCTAATGCACGGTTGATAATATATTTGCCATAATGTTAGATCTCCTTGAAACTGAGAAACAAATAATTGAGTGGGCCAGGTACACTTAGGATTTTGAGAATTTGCACCTTTTTCCTGGCCAAGATAAATATGTCTTTGTATTAATAGATATATTGATGAAAACCTGCAGCTTTAATTGCTGTGATGTTCTTAACGATTATTCATTTTGGTTCTTCAGGCATTTTAGTTGTTGGCAGGAGCACACAGGTTGGAAACAAATCAAGAGACACATTTTCTCCCGAGAAAGTAAAAGTGCATGTGTGTTTTGGCAATACTAAAAATACAATTTTTTTTAAAGACGTAAATGTTGTGTGTTGCACTGAACTGAAAGCTGGATACTGGACTAAAAACAGATTTAGGATGTCCAAGTCAGTGTCTTGCAATTTAAACTCCTCACTTGACTTCTTTACCAAATGAGACTGGTTGTATGCGAGTTAACCTATGTGTGTTTGGAGAGAAGAAACAATGAAATTACTAAGATGGAAACTCCTGTTTTCAGTTGACAAAACAGAAAGTCAGTCTTTAAGTCATGGCCAAGGAAAGAATTTGTTTTAGATCTTCAGGGTGAGACTGGGGGAGGCAGAGGGGCAGGGCTGTCTTCGCCTTTGCATTCCGGTGCTTTTTAAAGCAGGCTCTTGGCCGGGCTTTTGTAGAATGTAATTTGCATGCTGTGTTATCTTCATGTTTCTTTTTGGTATCTTGAGCAATAGATGAGAGAGAGGGAAAATGGCAAGAGCAGGAGCAAGGTAATCTGTGCAGCTTGCTGTTCGGGGCAATTCGTACTGTTCTTTATGAAGACAGAAATTGTTCACTTGATGACATACTGAGCACTGCAGGGTGGATGGAAAGGTGCTCTCTGTTTCACATGGAGCACAGAAGGAATGGTTCTGTAGCTTCAGCTTTTACATGTCCTGTACCTTTTTACATAGTGGTAAATTTAGTAGCTGGCAGAGAAATTATGCCTCAGCAGATATTTTGGAAGGGGAAATACATTTGCAAGCATATTCACTGGATTTGTGAGTGTCTCTCTGATTCACTCTGAAACATGTGAGTTTATCTGAATTTGGCCTTGGTCAAACCAATGGAAATTCTGCCACCAACTTGTAGCAGGGTCGAGATTTCACTTCTGCAGTGCTTAAATAGATCACCCGAGAACATTTCATTTGAATCTTTTTTTTTTTATTATTTATTTTTTATTTTTGCTTTGGCAATAAAACAAAGTTGAGCATTACTGGTTTCTGCTGAAGGACCGTCAGCTCTTTATTTTTCTTCCTCAGCCCAATTATAGGTGTTAGTCAATTCTTGGAATACGCCTGAGAAGTGCTAATATCACCAGCTCCACAAACGTAACAAAATCTGAGTCAGGTCCTTGAAATCACAAGATCAGCTCAAAAATGTTGATGCTGAGGGCTTTTTTCAGTGAAACCCAGGACCTATTTTTGCTGTCCTTTTCCATTTTTTTAGCTTCTAGTACTTGGCCTTTCCAGCTTTCCAGCCCGAGCAGAAAGGTGACAAATGTGCTTGTTTTTCTTGAAAGAAGTCCGTGATTGCCCTGCAAATAGCTGGTTGCCCAAGTCTTGGCTGTAAGAACACAGCACGTGAGAGCTGGCAGCGGGATATGGAGCCAACATGGCCTCTCCCGTGGATGGAGGCTGGGATGCTTTGGGGCCCTGCGGATGCTGGGAGGCACCGGGGTGCTGGGGAGCAGAAGCCGGGATCCTGCATCTGCAACCCCACCTCCTGCTGGACCAGCCCCAGTGTGATTTTATAGCAGGCTTTCTGCTTTCACACAAAACATTTGCAGAATACCTTTAAGGATGGGATTTCTGGCCGGGTTGCCGGGTTGCAGGGCTCGCTGTGCCAGAGCATGGCCTGTGCTGTCCGCGTCGTGCGAGGGGAAAACAAATGAAACGTTCCTGACTGGTCAGAAACGTGTAAATTGCTAACAAAATGACACATGTAATTAAGAGTGCTCCTGCCATTTTACCTTGTGGTTTACACCTACGGTGTTGAAAAAAGAGAGTGACTCCCACCTCGCTAATTACCATTATCACTGAAATGGTAGGGTTTGAGTCATTAGTTCCATGTGCATTTAATTAGAGGAAGGCTGAAATTGGATTTAACTTATTACTTTTTCATGGATCACTTTCTTGTCATCACTTCAAATTGGATTGCAGCCCCAGGTAACTAATTATGAGCGCCACAGGATCAAGAGTGAAAAAAAGGTAATTAGGAATAACACTGTTGGACCCTTGCTGGTAGTCCACTTGTGCTTGGGAAAAAAATGAGAGCAGTATTTTGTAGTATTACAGATGGGAGAGTTAAAGGTAGGCACTATTGCTAGGAATCATGGGAGCCTGCCCCCCTCCTATCGCGGTTTATATGATGTACAGCTGGGTTGAAGATGTTATATCGACATGGTTCCACAATCAGCTCCTTAATACCTAGATTAAACTTGTAAAAGCAACAGATTGGCTGTAGGTATGAGGCTTCTCAACAACTGTTTAGTCAGGGGTCCTCAGGTGCGTGATTGCAGCAGAGCTGTCAGGGCACTTTTGAGCTTCGGCACGGAGAGGCGTAAGTACAGCGGGTTAGAATTGATAACAAATTAATGAACACATTAATGATCTGAAGAGATCGTTCGGGGCCTACCAGGAGATGTGTATGCCAGGAGCTGAGGCCGGCGGTGGGCATCAGCAGTTTGGCCACACCGCCCTGCCGGCATCGCGCTGCTGCTTCCCTGCTGTGTGCTGGAGACGTTCTGCTTTTGTTTGGCTTTCTGTGAGGAGGGCTCTGTTGGTTGGTTTGTCCTTTTATTTTCTTTCCCTCGGTGTGCTTTTTTGATCTCGTAGGTCTGATCTCCAAGTTCTGCTTTCTTCAGAAAATACTTTAAAACAAATTGTTTTATTTCCATGTGCAGAACAGAATTCAGAACTGCAAGTAATCAATTTTATTGACACAGTCTGGAAAAAAAAATGTTGATGAGAGTTCAAGGATGTGAAAAGATTGGAATTTCCAAGTGCCCAACGCTCTGTGTAGGAAAATTTCAGAAGTAATGTCATTAAGTGGAGGAACTCTTGTGTTGGGGTCTGTGAGAGGAGAGCCTGCTTGTGGGCCCACTGCTGTTGCTAGGAGGTTGTGCAGACGATTTTTGCCTTTAAAAGTGGAAAACTTCCTCAATTTCTCATGGTAGTGAATCACAGTTGAAAGGCTAACGCGATTTCCTTAAGCTGTTTAAAATGGCTTTTAATGCTCTGTTAATGTAGGCAAATATTTGTGACTCAGTGTTGGGTAAGTGATGCTTGCTCATTATTTCCTGATGCAAGCAAAGTGTAGGAAATTATGTGAACACCATGCAGAGATGCTAAATAGGCTAAGAGTAACAAAACTCAGTTATAGAAATGGAGTCCTTCCTCATTTAGCTTACTTTGCAAAACAAATCTAGAGATTAAAAGGTATTACCTTTAACACAGAAAAAGAGAATCTCTTTTAATAGGTATCAAATTGATTTACAATTTTTATACACAATATTCATCTGCGGTTGAAATGGGGGCAACCTGAGGTCAAGTGATGTAGTGTTTCCATTTTTCCATATGAGTCTCACTGTGTGTGATAAAAGCAACCTCCTTGATTTTCTAAGTCTGCAGGAATTTCTGATGAAGTGCAGAGGTCACTGTGCTGTCAATTTGAGCAGGCAGCATTTCTGAACTACTGTTGTTTTCTTTTTTTCCCTCCCTTCCTACAACCCGTGGCACGGCTCTGGCACTCACACACACACACACACACACACACACACACATGCTCTGAGTGCTCCAATATGAAACTTATTAGTGCGTGGTGCTGGAGCCTGTCCAGCGGTTAGAGGAGCTGCCGGAGCGCAGCGTGCCAGCCGTGGGCACGGGTACCGCGGGCAGAGGGGCGGCGAGGGGCAGCCCGGGCTGGCAGCGTGCCTGGCGGGGAACCAGCTGAGATGGGAGAGCGGCGAGATTGACGCGGTGCATCTGGGAACTGCTCGAAAAGTTTGCTTCTCGAAAAAACTACCTTCTGTGATCGTAAGGCATCATCTGTTTTCCCGCAGATATTGTTTATAACAGGGTTTTCAAGCACTTGTCAAATAACCAGGAGTGAAGGAAACAGGCTAAAAATCTCTTACCGGGATGAGTCCTGGCGTAATTGGAAAAAAGCGAAGTCTCGTAGCAGAAAGGCACAGCTCCCAGCATCGCTCGGTGCCTGAGAGGAGCCGGGAGCCAGAAGCGCCCCGCCGTGAGCTGCAGGCACGGCCGTGGGGCGGTGATCCGAACCTGGGGATGCTGCTTCGCTCCGGTTACCGAGCTGTGAGATCATGGGCAAAATATGATAAACATATCGTGGCCGTAGCTTGCTTGTGTAACAAAAGATCAGGAACTTTTATTAAGTTTGTTTTCCTTGTCATATTGTAAAAATTTATTATGTGTACTGTGTATATTAGAAACAGATTTGGGTAATTCTGTCTAAATGAAGTCATCCCAGCTATTTCCAGACTGTCTGTTTTCGGTTGTGAATAATTTTCATACATCAGATGGTTGTCATATTTAGTCGCTCTCTACATTCTAAATAGGACAAATCCCACTGTGAATCTCCACGGACCGGAGCTGCCTCCCGGCACGGTGGCGGTGCTGAGCACGGCAGGGCCCAGCAGTCAGCTCAGCTCCTACCTTTGCGTTCACAAACAGGTTGAGCAAACACAGAACAAAGTTACATGCGTCAGAACTCTGCTAAGTTAACAGAATCTCCTCTCTCAAAGAACGAGTGCTTTTTTCTATTGTAACACAAGTGTAGAAGTTCACATCTCGGTGCTCAATGCTGAAGCTTACGTCACACGCACAGCTACGTGCCAGCTGAGGCTGCTGTGATTTTCCTAATCCTTGCACTGAGGTTTCCCTTCCCAGCGTGGTGAGGCTGTCTGGGCTCCTCGTGCACACGCTGCAGAGATCTGCAGGGATGATCACAGAGCAAATTCTGCCCTGAAACCGTCAGCTTGGCCAGAAATACTTGAGTTATAGCAATTCAACTTTGAGAAAAAAGCGAGGGAGAAAGAGAGAAGGCATTTGATGTAGCCTGTGTGAGCAGAGCAGAGCAGCTGTTTACCTCATGTGTTTAAATCTCTAGAGCTCATACTGAAGTTTCGGGGCAACAAGTGCAACATAACAGAGTGAGTAGAAACGTAGAAAGAAAACCGGCAAAACAATTGGGAATGTGCTTGGATGTGGCTTTGGAGCTTGACAGTTTTACAGCTGTGTAATCAGGTTGACAAAACATTTTGTGGTGTGTGCAAAGGAAAAACTGTTGTGTTGCTGAAATGTTTTTATATTCCCAGTAAATGTAATGTGCCCTTTATAAATTACTGATCTATTTAAGGTGTAACGGTAATGGCGCATAATCTCAGTGCACTCAAAGCCTAGAAAATTAAAGTAGACTGAAGGCACAAGAAAGAAATGTACTTTATGTCAAGATGAAGTTCGATGAAGCATAGAGAAGATGGAATAGATTATTAAATAAACTTTGAGGGAAGATGGAAAAGGCACCGAAATCTCTCATTTTGAAAGGAATTAGTTTACTTGATTATATGCAACTGTATCACACTCAGGGAAGTATAAGACAAATGAAAGCAAAACAAAATTTAATTGAGCTATTATTTTGCAGACTTTGGCTCCGTTTCAGACAGCCTAATCAAATTGTGCTTTGCTCAAATAACTAATGTTAAATGCAGTCTACCAACAGATGTTTAAACAGAGACTAATTGGAAAATCTACATCCTGAGTTTAGTGCGTCTCGCCGAGAAAGTTTGGAAATGGGATGGCGAGGAGGCAGGACGCCAGGAGGACATCAGGTGGCACAGGGGTCTGGAGGCTCTGTCACTTACAGCGTGTATTTTTTAGAGCAGTATGAACTCAAAACCCTGCTGTGCTTTAACTCGGTAACCTGGGTGGCACATCTGGGTGTCAGCTTTGCAGCATAGCCGTGCAGCCAACTGGATATCTCAGACATGTTGCAGCACTGGGATAAAGAGCTGTGTAAGTGACAGCCACCAGGGTGTGTGCTGGAGTGGAGGATCCCACCGAGCTGGGCTTGGCTTCCTGCGGCTTGGTTCACACCGAAGTCACCCACTGGTGCCAGTGTCATCTGCACTGCTCTGTGCAGCTGTAGCCATCAGCCCCACGGGGACTTCTTGGCAGGATGTTTTACTCTGTGGACTTGTTGGTCATTGGAATTTGGGGCTGAAATGTTGTTCACGGTTGGTACTGGGGAGGGCACACCAGTGGGCCACCTGTTATGGCGCAAGGAAAGGAGAGCTGATGTTTTGGGTGTGTATTTTGGGAACTGAGGCAGTCAGTTGTTCTGGGGGGAAGGTTGATCTGCACAGTCATGAGGCAAGAGGCAAAAATCAGAAACACCTCGTGTGACATTTCTAATCTTTCACTGGAAACAAAAAAGGAATCAGTAGAAGTGTTTTGGCGGAGTCCTCATGGCTCAGATAACACCAGCCCAGCCTGTTGGTTTCCAGCCACAGTGCACATTCATCTTTGGATCCCACTGGGTTTGATAGCAGGACTGGATGCACCAGGACTGCCTTGTGGGTCGTCACCAGTGGCACTGGCTGTGCTGCAGCCTGGTGGCCCTCCCAGCCACATCCCAGTGCTGTTGGGGCTTCAGAGCAGCCTGGCTCTGAAGTTGTTCCACACCCAGTTTGGAGTGGTGTTCTTTGGGGACCGGGCTGCTGTGGGCTGAGGGGCTGACAGCCTGCAGCGTGCAGTGTGTCTGCTGCCATCGCAGGACTGCTGCTGGTGTTCTCCAGGCTGTCTGTGCAGTGTGTAATGGGGAGCAGCCAGCCTGAGTGTAAAAAAACAAATGCTCTTTTATGTATACATATATATAAATGTATGTATGTATATATGTATTTCCAAATTTACCAATTGGAAGCCTACAAAAGACAAATTATATTTTATGGCTTGTAAACAGCAGGGCAGATATTTCAGGAGAACTGCAGACAGCTGTAATTTTGTGAATGTGCACAAATTACTCGGAAAACAAATATCCCTCTGCCTACACAGCTGTATTCACCACTGTGGACCAGAATACTTTTTGCATGATGCTCACACTTGGTTCCACGGAGTATAATAACGCTTAAATGAATATAGTGTGATTGAAAAGTGGAGTTGGAATTAGTGCTGTGAAAGCCTGCGTGGCTGCAGGGATGGAGCACTGCCCCTGCCCTGGTGCCGTGTGGCTGTGCTGGGCCTGTGCCTGCCTGGTTATCCGCGCCCAGGTTGGCTGAATGCAGAGCAGTTGTGTCGTGTAATTGTGTGCTGGCAGCTCCTTCTGTTTGTCCTTCTGTTGTGCGATAAGGAGTTTACAAAGGAAAGTATGAATATCAAGAAAGAAGGCAGAGAAAATCCCCAAAAGTAAAAACACGGCCAAGCAAGTGCACGTAAAGCACCGGTTGGCAAGAGCCGAGGGCCTTGCATTGATTTTAGTTTTAACTTCTGTGTTTATTCAAAGGCTGTGGATACAGGTTAACTTCCTTTGCTCAATATTTATTGCTGTGTTGCTTGTCTCAACGTGGAACAATGAGTACTTTGTGCATCGGGTTAAAGGATTGTCCCGTTGCACTCCGTCTCCTGCATCTCTCTCCATACCTGTGGGTTTTAAGCAGTTTATTTTAATTTCACGTTTCTGTGCTCTGTTAGAGGAGGTGTGGGTGCTGCCCAAATCGAATGCTACCAGGGCGGGTTCCTCCTGCCGTCAGCAGTGGATCGGTGTGGTTACGGCACTGCCAAGGGTGACGGTGCTGCTCCCACTCTAATTAAGGGATGGCAATGACTTTGGGATGGTAGGAAAGGCCCAAAGACTGACCTTGGCCAGAGCCCAGTTGTGGGGTTTGGGAAGTAGCCCCCAAATACAGAGGGATTCTCGTTGAGCCGGGGCATGAATACAACGCAGAGCACAGCTAAGGTCGTTCTAAATCCCATCGTGTGCAGCTGACAGAGCAAGGGAAGGTATGTTTATGGCTTCCATCGTTGTTATTTTTTACTTGGGCTTGTTGCTTGGAAAAAGTGTTCATTTTGAGTCCTCCACTCAGCTGTGTCTACCGAGAAGAAAAACAGAGCAATTTCTTCTGGGAGAGCCCCACAGTGGACACATCAGAGCTGCAGTGACAGCTGCAAAATTGTTTTGTTGTTGTGTTGCTAATTCTGCAGTGAGTGAAGGGGACCACCCTGTCTTAAAAAAAAAAAAAAAAAAGAGGGAAAGGAAAACAAAACAAAAACCAGAAGCACTTTCAGTTTGTAACTGTGATTTTGCTGCAAAAAAAAAGGAAAAAATACAGTGCACAACCATATGCCTTGGATGGGATGGCACAGGAATTGCGTGGGCTTGTTTTCGGTTCTGGTCACTGTTGCCTCAAACCTGTAGGAGATCCATTTTTATGCTTCTGCACTTTGCCACCAAACTTGAAAACTCGAGGAAATTCAACTTCTGTGCATTGTGAAGTCATTGTATGCCAGCAGTGCCTGGGGGAGATGCATGCCCTTGGGTCCTCAGCCCTCACCCTGCCCCCACCAGCAGTTAAACAGCGCAGAGCTCTGTGTGTTGAAGATAGAAATGCAAAAAAAAAAATCACTCCTCTCTCAAAACCTCACAGTATTTTTTTTTATCTCCTCGCCTGTGTGCATTTAAAGACAAAAATGAAAAGAAATCCCAGTTCTGCATTGTTTGTGTAGGCTTATGAGCCAGATTGTACTACAGAGCACACTGATGTGTCTTCCCCTGAGGTATGGAAAGATCTATGTGTGCTAAGCAGGTGTTTTCATTTGTTTAATTGGAGCTGAGTTTAGCACAATATTACAGATAAATGAATTACACATGTTCAGTAATTCATAGAAAGTGATGGCTGTTTTGCTTTGACACTTGTCTTCAGCTCCTTATAGAGATGGAGTGTTGGCCAACATGGACAGAGGTCCTGCAAAAAAAAAAACAACCTCCATGTGTGCCCAGGGAGCGCCTGAAACCTGCTTGCTAAAGCTGCCATAACTATTTTATCTTTGTTTAAACTGGAACGCTTTACGTTTTGATAGGATCTGGTTTTGACAAGCAGGGTATCCCAGGGATGCTCCTTGCTGCAGGCACCCAGTGCGGCCTCTGGGTCGGGCGCTCGGGCCGTGCTGCTTTGCAAAGAATGGGCAGAACGGGTCAGTGTGCAGCTTCCCTCGTGGCTCTGAGTTGTCGCAGCCCTTGGCCCGCGTCCAAATGGATAATTACATTGAACTTACCCAAATTTCCTCTGCAGATTCAATTGTAAACTATTTTCTCGCTCTCTCCCGCCAGCGTTGTATATAAGTGTGCTGCGCAGCGTTAAACAACTGTCACACACAGCTCCGGGGGCTGTCGGGCACTGGGCACAGAAAGCCAAAGGCTGCATCAAAACTTGCGGTGAACTTTAGAAGGGAGTATTGTTTGTGCTTCTTCAGTTCATAAAGCGCTTCAGAGCGGGCACTGGGCTCGAGCTCATGGTTGGAGCTGAAGTTCCCAGCAGAAGGTGCCGACATTTCAGGCAGGCTTTGAAAAGCCACTTTTTCAGGGATGACCTGAAAGCCTCCAAGCCTTCCGACAGCTGGAATTGGGTTGTTAGCAGCTCGCCTCGAGCTGTGCACGCCAGGCTGCAGTGCTCCTGCATCCTCTGGGCTCAGTGCACCCACCGCAGCGAATCGCAGGGGCTGAAAGTGAGCTGGAAGCATGTAGAACTGTTACTTGTGCGAGTGGTTTCCTGCAGCGTGCGATTGTTCTGCGAGAGGCTCTTGGGAATTAACGCGCGTCCAATCCCACAGCAATCTCGGAAGATTTGTGGCGGTGTAATCTATAAACTCTTAATTATATAGAGAGCTGAGTAAATAGCTTGAAATTTCTTTCAACTCTTTGTTCGCAAATGTATATTGCAAAGTGCCCATCCCACATGCACACGCACACCCACCCTTTTCCTTCCTTCCTTCCTTGTTTTACACCCACTTCCACCAAGGCTTTGGCTCGGGGCATCCTTCCTTACCCGGGGAGCTCCTGCAGGGCCGCTGGGCCCTGGCTGCTCCAGACGCCCCCCTGCACCCATCTCGAGGTGGGGCTGTCGCGCAGGTCTCCCCTCATCGTGCAGCTCATTTGGGAGCTGATTCTGCCGCTTGCAGAGCTTTAATGAGATGTAAATTGTTTGTGATGCTGCCTTATTAATTGTATTGTAATTTTAAAATCATTTGCTTGTTAATTGTATTTAAATAGCTGCCACTTAGACAAGCAGAAAGTTTCCAGAAAGATAAATGGATTTCTCATTTTACCGTGTCTGAAGGCGGCCGCAGTGACCTGTCGGGGCTGCTCTGACACTCCCAAAATGGAAGAGTCACCGTGTTACGTGTCTGCTGGGAGCTCTCTGTGCCTGGAGAGCGAAACGTGGAGAGGGTTGGGAGCGTGGGGTGGAGATGGCTAGGAAGATTTTGAGGTTTTGTGGATGGTAGAGATCAGATTTGGGGAGATGCTGTGGATCAGATCTTGGAAGATGCTGTGGATCACAGTTTGGGGGACGCTGTGGGTGCTGCTCCAGTGCAGCAGTTCAAGCCAGGGCAAGCTCCTCATCCTCAGCACCTCCAGGGCTCTGCTGTACACGTGTTGAAATCAGTGCTGAGATCTCTCTTCACTCCAGCTGAGCAACACAAGGTCCCCGCTGACCTGAGCTCAGCTGGCCTTAAAGCTGATTTTGATGCTACATGGTTGCTAGCCTTGGCGGGCAGCAAGCTACACCGTGTCAGTTGTATTTTTGTTGCATCTGAAATGCCATTCTGGAAAATGAAGAGTAATCTTTTCGCATCAGTCCGTTCTCTCCTTAGATGGGCTGCAACCCCCCTGCCCACAGTCCCAGCTGTGCATTGGACCCTCACTCCCTTTCTGCCTCCTCTTCCTGTGACGTTCCATGTTCCCTTCGTTTTCTTTTTGCATCTTTGTTGTGTGGCAGGACCAGTAATAATAGTTAATAATTAGCAGCTCAATAGCACTCTTCACCTTCGGAGCAGTTTTGGGCATTAAATCACTGCAGCTCTGCTGGCAATATTACAATATTGACTTGTTACTTCACCAGTGTCACCGAGGCAGCAAAAGCTGCATTTTTATGGAGGCCAAAATGGGGTCATTTTTTTTTTTTTTAGAGCACAAAATTGGCAAAAAATAAAATTTTCTCCTAGGCTGACACTTTGTTTGCCAAATTTCAGCATAGAGCCAATTTTTAAAGCTGAGTAATAAACACCTGAAAAGTTCTGGTTTATAATGGCAGTGCTGAAAAGCCATTAAATGAATGGCACTGCTATAACACAAGAAAGTCCTCTTAAACTGCTGAAAACCCTATAAAAGCTGGATGGAGCCTTAGCCAACGCGGCCTCGCCTTTGAGCCCCGTATTTAGAGGTACAAAGTGAATCCTGAGGGGATCTTGCAGGGACGGGATGGCAGATGATGGGAGGCATCTCTTCTACTCTACCGCATGGAAACGGCTCTTCCCCTGCTAAGCGGTGGAGCAAGGCTGGGAGCTGAGATTTTGTTCCCAATGCACCTGAGCATCTCGCCACAGATGCTCCATCGGGACAGTGGTGGGGAAGGTGGGACAGAGCGGCAGGGAGCAGGAGGATGCCAGGTGGGGGGGATGGGGATGAGGTTTGCTGGCACACGTATGTGCACGTGGCACGTCCCTGCGAGCATCCTGTGTGCACACAGCTGAGAGCACGTTAGCAACCTCACAACACAGCTCTGGGCCTGCCCTCCTGCCAGCTCAGCTCTGCTGTGAAGAGAACTGCCTTGTAAAACAGCACATTGACCAGCAAAAGAAATGGGCAAATGAAGGGAACAGCTATTAATGTGCCAAGCCAAGATGTGTAATTATACCGTAGGACTTTCCCAAACTAATACATGTTAAAGGTGTAAACCTATTAAAGAAGAGATTTTTCTGTACGGGGAACTTATGTAGATAGAAGGATTTACACTGTACTTTATTCTTGTATTATAAGGTATAAGGAACATTTGAGCAAATCCAGTCATTCCTATTATTACAATATCATACGTTTTTCATACCGTTTTATGTGGTTCTTCAAAAACTTTGGCACTAATTCTCTTTATATTGTTAGGAATTTTCTTTTAAAAACAGTTTTATTTTTCTCAAATAGTTAATTAGAGTTTGAACTTCAAATACGGTACTTTTTCCTCCCAAGAATGAGGGTGTTAGATCCATTGTGCTGGCCAAATTACAGTTTGGATAGTTACATTCTCTCTGCTTAATCACCCTGCAGTTCTATTGGAGTGAAGGATTTGGTGCCTCAGGTGTCCTGCATTCCTTCAAGCCTCTCGTGGCCAAATCACTGCTACGAGGCACTGCTGACATGGCTGCATTCAGTGACAGTGCATTGCTGTCTCCTTACCGAGTGTAAATCGCGTGGTTTTGCTCCTGGAGATGATTTTTTGGTCACCTGCTGCCCCTTAGCCTCATCCTTTTTGTGATGAGGGGAAAAGGGATTGAAGCAGCAGATCTGAGCAGGAAGTGGCCGTGAGTCACAGATGGCAGACAACAGCCCTCTCCACACTGGGGAGAGAAGGTAGGGCAGGGGAGGACGATGCCCTTGAAACCAGGCCCCATTTGTTTGGGTATGGGCAGGGTTCATGGCATTGTAGGGCACTGTAGGCAGGGTCTGGGTCATTTGCCAGTCCCATAGGGTAACCAGGAGTCACCTCAAGGGGCTTTTTCCTTCCTATGGAAGTCACACTGCACTGCTGGGCCTTGGCGTTTTGGAAGCACGGTGGTGGAACATGAGGACAGCCCATCACTGCTGCCAGATCCCAGCACCTGTCTGACCCTGAGGGCTGTTGGCTGAACACCTCTGCAGGAAGTTACTCAAGTCATCGTGTTGCTTCTGCAAAGTTCACTTTGTAAGGAAAAGATGAGCAAAAGCCCTTATCTCCCTTCTAGAAAACAAATAAAATAACTATATTTCGGTGATGGAGGTAAACTCAAACAATGAACCAGCTAAATACGCTGGATCAGGAAACCTCAGGGACCGCTGAAAGGAAAGCAGTGGCCATTACTGCTAAGGAGGTGTTTTATTGAAAATACACCAGCATCCTTTCCCAACAGAGGGAGTGAAAAACAGCGAGGTGCCCAACGGTAATGCTGCTTGTGCCCACCACCAAGCCCCAGTGTGTAGATTGGCACTGCTGGGCGGTGTGTGAGTGAGCTGTGCGATGGACTGACAGGCGTTCTTACATGAAGGGGCCCATATTGCATCAGATCTATTTTAACTTAAATCCGCGGTGATAGAGGTGTGGGTGCAGGTGTGTGTACACGCCTTGCTGTGCAAGCAGGCATGGGTTTTTAGAAGGGTGTATTTTAGAAGGGTGACTTTTAGAAGGCTGTTGTGTTTTAGACTTCTAGAAGGTTGTTTTTGATAAAGATGTTCTCTCGTGAGGGTTGCCAGGTGAGATGAAGAAGCGTCGCAGGCCCTGGCCCTGGGAGAGAAGCGGCCAGGAGAAGCAGTGCCCTGTTGCTGTGTTTGCCACCTTGTGTCTGCCCCATAGCAGGCACAGGATCTGCTTGGCATGCCTGGTTGTTCAGGAGTTAATACTTAGCAGGCACATGTGTGTGATTGACATTTGTTTTGTTGATGTTGCGTTCTGTTTCTTTTCTTACCATGGCAACTTTAACATCATGACAAAACACTTACTTTTCCTCTTGGAGCCATAGCTGTTGTCATGCCCAATAGGTTATTTTGGTATACAGTGGTTGATCTCTTCAGGCAGAGGTGTTGCCATCTCCTCCCAGATATCACCTCCAGTATTTCCTCTCATCAGAAGGAATCTGTGGTTCTCTGTGTGTGAGCCCCGTGTTTCGACCCAGGGCAAAAAGAGGAGTTTTAATGGAAACTGTGGCATTTCCTCCGCTGTACGTGACATAAATGCTATCTCACATAATTAAGGAAAGTAACAGAGAACAGTTAGCGGTGATTGCCTTTCAATATATTGTGTACTTTGGGGCAGAAGAATAATTTATGAATAATGCCCATGCATACTTGGAACAATTTGCACACTGTGCTGTGAGTGATGCAGGCCTGGCGGTAGGAGAGCGTGCTAATAAATTTTACTTTGTGGCGGAAACAAGAGATTACAGTTTATTAGGAAAGGAGATGGCAATTTATTAAGATCAATCAAAAGCGAACGCAGAGCAAAAATGTTGCCGTTTTTATTTATTTATCTCAAAGCATAAAGAGGTGCAGCTACGTGCAATTGGTTGTTTACCTGTGGTGTTTGATTCATTATTAATATTTTTATGTTTAGAGGGAACCATAATTTTGCTGAAATGTCTTCCATAACTCCTGCACAATCATATTCATAACTCACCTGAATGTTGACACATCCTGCTGTGTATATATAAATTAACTGGTAACACTGGCATTATAAAATGATGCATTAAATGAAGATGTGAGTGGTAATTTAAAGCATGCCATGAAGTGAAATTTAAGCCATTGTACAACAATGAGGGGATTTAAAGAGCCTTTTTCATGCAGAATTTGCAGGGCAATAAGGAAAATGACAGTTTCTCGTACAAAAAGAAAAAGCGCAACAGGGACACAAACATTACTGAAATGTTAATTGCTTTGGTGTTCTGTATTAGTAGAGACACCATCAGCCTAAAAGTCACTGTTCTTGAATATATTTTACCACAAGAAATATTTTACCGTGAGAGTATTAGCTAAGATTATTAAAAATGACCAAAAATGTTTACTTTGTACTTTTTCTCAGTGCTTTGTGGATAATAAGTTTCACTGTTTCCTGTTTAGTCAGTTGTTTTCCCCATTTGTTTTCATAGGTTTTCAAACAGCAGCAAGGGAAAATGCAACAGTCTCAAAACAGGAAAATGTGATTTAACCCCACAAAAATGGGCCTGGGGATCCAGGAGTGGGAATAGTATCTGAAATGCCCTTTTCCCTTGTAACTGCCAACAGCAGCTTGCTCTCAGTCTGACTTTTCCCCACCCCGTGTTCTCGGCTTCCACGTGGGCTGATGCCTGCAGAGGTCTGTGGGTGAGGTGTGCAGGGAAAGCAGCAGCAGAACAAAACAATTTCTTCCGCTGTGTTCATCTTTTCATGTTTGTAACCTACTTCTCTGGCTCAGCCCTTGGAGCCTGGTGTCTGTGCTGTACTCCAGTGATTTTTTTCCCCAGGTGTTGATGCTGCCACTCAGTGCCTATCTGATCTTGCGGGCACGTAGAGCCAAATAGCCACCTTGTCTGCCACGCTCCTTCCCTGCTATTTTTAATTTGCTGTTTTATGTCTGCTGCTTCGGTCATCCTTGTCAAATCTGATTGTCTCTGTCTGTGATGACTCTCCATAACTGAATGGAATTAAAGTGGGAGTTTATGGTTCTTCTTGATCTTTTAAAATATTTGCTGGCTTAAAAATGCTTTATATTTCGTAGTGACCTTACTTAGCAAGTGCTACCATCTCCGTTACTGAGGGAATAGACCAAAGATTTTAGCTCTCAGCAGATGTTGGCTGAGCTTGCAGGTATGAAGCTTTTATCTGAAAGGGCATAAAACGCTGTAAAAATACTGCTTGCAGGCTCTGTGGGCAGCGCTCAGTGCTTAGGCAGCATCTTTCATTTTCCAAATGTTTGGCAAATGCTGGTCTAGGGAAGACCCTGAAATGAGCACTATCACCATCCGTTTGGCAGGTGAGGAGGCGAAGGAGTTGAGGCCTTTGAAATGGCAGGTGTGAAATGGAAGGGGTGTCAGGAACTGGGGCCTGCGGGACGGAGCAAGGCCTGCTCCGATCGCCATTGGAGGCTGGACCCAGGCTGGGAGTGCTGCTGGTGCTGGAGTCACGCCGCAGCCTGGCTGGCCAGCTGGCAGTGTTGTGCTTGTGTCACCAGGTCATGCTTTGTATTGCCCGTGCAGGGAAAGAAAGGCTTCAGGCAGGGTTGTGAGCCTTGCAGCACCTCTTTTTTGTTAAAGAAGCCCCAAGACAGAGCTTTTTCCCAAACGAAAGCTGTGGAGCACGCCGTGACCTCAGCCTGCAGGGACCAGGGAGCACCGCCAGCCCTCGCAGTGCATGTTAGCACAGCTCCCATTCCTCCATCACCGTGCGAGCGGTGGGCAATGCTGCTGCAGGGATGCTGCTGGCACCCGCACTGGGCAGCGGGATGTGGTCTGAGGGAGAAACTGCTGGGAGGTTTAAGCCTATGCATTCCACGGTGTGTTCCTCAACAGGGTCAGAGTTTCTGGTGATCACTTTGGAGTCCAGGAACAGGAGGGGTTCTCTCCAGTGCAGGCAATAATAATTACATGCTCATGACATGCAATGCCAATTTATATTGCTATTAGCTGCCCGGTGTGTTGGACATGTGCGTGGCATTTTGCTGGCTGTGCAGCTGTGTACTGCCCTCAAATATGTGCTGCTCCCATGCCCCCATGTGCTGACCTGCAGTGCGTGTGCCCCTTTAAGAGGCCGTCGCTCTCTGATTCATGTAGGCTGCTGCTGGCAGATTTAGGGTCTTGCAAAAGATGCCCTTAGTCCCTTATTAAATATTCATAAGAGGGTGGGGTCACATTTTTGTGACCTGAAAAAAATCCCATTAATAAATTTGTTATCTGACACGAAAACACTTTAGGGTGGAAAGCAATCCGTATCACATCCCATTTACCATCAGATCACAAGTTGTCAGTAAATTGCATCCTTTGTCTTTGCTTCTTGTGAGGTTCTTTAGCAGCATAGCTAATGGGGCTATTGTCTATCAGCCCCTGACTCCTGCAAATAAAGTGTGTGCTGCCTGGGGACCGTGGCTGTGTGGCTGCCGGCATTCGGCTACGTGTGCATGCAGCGTCTGCATCAGTGTGCTCAGAGGCTGTGTGAAATACGAGATAAAATTGAATAGCGGAGAAGATTTGGCCAAATAATGCAGCCTGAGGCACATAGCTATAGGGCAGGAGAAAATCCATGACGGGGTCGACAGCAGTCCCTGGGCTGGAAATGGCACAAGGACAGGTTTTGTGTGTGCACTGAGATCTGGAGTGGAGGGCGGGCGAGGAAAGTATTGCTTTGAGCTGTCAAGCAGAGGAAAGCTTGCTGCGTGCCACACAATGCACCCTGTACCCAAACCTTCCCCAAATGTGGGAGGCAGGCAGGGCTGCTGCTGAGTGCTGTGCCCAATCTGAGCATCCCAGTACCATACAGGACTTTTTAAGGGAAATGATGGGAGAAGATGCTCTGGGCATCCCAGCGTCCTGGGCTAGGATCCCTGCTGCTTTGCTGGGGTGCAAAGGAAGGTTTTCCTGTTTGCAGGCCAGGTGCATCAGCTGGGCTTAATACAAGCTCCTGCTGGAGGCTTCTTATGATAGCATGCTTTGTATTAAAGTCCTGCTATGTTTTTTTTTTATTTGTGGCATTAAAGTCGTGCAGCAGAACTGTTGGAGAGAGTCACAGCCACTTTTTGAGAGAAAGTTAGGTGGAAGGAGAGCTGCTCCTCCAGCGCATCGCGTTTGCAGTGCCTGCTCGGAGCACTGCGCTAGCTGCCACTTCTTCCCCTCCTCCCCCCCCCCCGTAACGTGCTGGCACCCACGCCCCACAAAATAGCTTTATTTATGGGGGAGCCGCTTTTAAACACGTCCCGGCGCAGCGTGGCGGCTCCCTGCGGGCCGGGCCGGGCAGCACCGCCGCCAGTACCGTCTGCAGCGGCACAGCCGGCAGCAGGTCAGAGGGCGCGGAGAGCCGCGAGGGAGGAGGGCCGCGCCCGGGGTGCCCCGTTCCGGGGTTCCGGGGCGGGGTGTGCGCGGCGGCGCGGCGCGGGGCGGGGCGGGGCGGCGGGGCTCCGCGGCAGCCCGCGAGCACGGCGCCGCCACTCCGCCCGCGGAGCCTCCGCGCCGCCCGGACCCGGCCCGCTCCATGGCCCGTCCGCCGCCGGCGCCGCAGCCCAGGTGGGTGCCGAGCCCCGCGGGGAGCGCGCGAGCCCCGGCCGTGCCCGCATCGAGCCGGGAGCTGCGGGAGGAGGAGAGGGAGAGCTCGGGCTGCGGCGGGATCCGCCGGGGGCGGGGGGGAGAGCTTTGCGAAGTGAGCGGGCGGGGCGCGTAGCTTTTCTTGTTTTTACTTTCCTCTTTTTCCCAAATTATTTTTTCCTCGCCTCTTTTGTTCCGACATTTGGCTTTGGCGCAGCTCGCCGCGCGCGCCGTAGTTTTGAAGAAGTGCTCGCAGCGCTCCGAGCGCTCCGGCAGCGCCGGGATCGGCCCCGCGCATCGCCTCCTCGGCCGGGGCAGCGGCCGGACAGCGGCGGGGCTGAGCGGTGCGGAGCGGGGAGGAGGCAGCCCCGAGGAAGTGGGTGGTGAGTTCGGAGCAAAGTGCACGCACACTCTTCCTCTCCGCAATTAACTCCTTCGGAGCCGGCCGGCCCCGGCGCGGGGCGGCGCGGGCTTGGAACAACAACGAGTTCGGTGGCAGGAAATGTGAATCACTCGCGGTGACTCAGATGTGTTTACGAAAACGAAATGGTCGGATTTGTGCTAGCGGTTGGGTTGCAGAGCTCCATAAATTGCCGAAGTTTATTTCTAATCAAAAGTGCCTTAGGCGGGGGGTTTGCCCCGGGGGTTAGCGAGCTCCGTACCGGTGCCCGGCCCTGGCACAGCTGTGGGACGGGCTGAACTGCGCGGATCTCTTTGTGGCAAGTTAGCAACAGTTCTGTTTGCTTCCCTCTTTTTAGAAAATCGGGGCTAAGCCACATGCTTTCGTGTGAAATTAGCATTAAATGTGCCGCTGCCGGGCGAAGAAACACCTCGTATTAATTGTGATTTCTCAGCTCGGAAGGCAGCCTGCTCCCGAGCCATGGGAACACGGCTGTCAGAGGGCCGAGCTGCGGGTGCAGCTCCCAGCTCTGCTGCCATCGGCAGGGCTGCAGGCCGGCACCCGCACTGCCTGCGCCGAGGGGCTGCTCGGCCTGCAGCGTGGCGGAGCTGAACTGCAAACTGATTGGTCTGACACTTTATAATCAAAGTTGATTTATTGTTCATTAGTAGTGCATTAGCCCTTTCAGGCAAGACAGTTATTTGTGTAGTGGCCTGTCAAACAAAAGACCGCTAGCACCTGTCATTTCTAAACCATGAGATAAGCGAGCAGATATTAAGATAACGCGACTAGAAATACCCCGGAACGAGGTAAAGTTGTGGCAGTTTCCCTTTCGGGGACGGTGTTGCAGGCGGTCAGCATGTGGGGTCCCTGAGCGGGGCACTGCGGGGAAGGTGCGAGCTCTGCAGCCTTGGTGGGTTCTGCAGGTTGGGGTTGGTGTCTGGGCGAGATGGAGGCACTCGTGTTTTGTCCCTGACTCCTTCCTCCTCTTCCCAGTGGGCAGATGTCATGCGACAATGCTCTTGCTGGCAGGGGTTAATTATATGAAAACTTGATGACATCACGGCAGAGCTGTGAGAATGTCAAAATACATCTGCTGCCATATTCAGACATATTGCTCTCTGCTCGCCCCCCCCCCCTTACCGGCTCCCCTACCCTTCTCAAAAGGGAATGATCTCATGACATAAAACAGAAAACAACACAAGTGTCAAAAGAAAACAAAATTAGTGAACTTTTGTCTGCCACCATAGAAACGAGGATTAACTTATGTTATTCCAGAGCGTGGAATGGAGACTATCTGCATGAGGATATATAGTGCATTGTCTTTTGTGAATTTTCATTTGACAGGGATTTTGGAGGCTGTGATCTTAATTAAATCTCAACTGACTCAAATAATGCATCTAAAGGCACGCAGTGTTGCGTAACCTTGCTGAGTTGGTAAACCATAAATCATCAGAAAGCTTGTGATAGGAAGGGCTGCTTTGAAATTTTTTTATTTGCTACAGTTGTTATTTTTTTCCTCTTGTTTAACATACACTAACTGTGCCATCATGCCCTCACTGTTAAAACAACGTGATTTTTTGCTTTAAAAATAAAAAAAAAAAAGGGGGGCAAAGCTGTGAGATGTGCTGTGACCAGTCACTCAGCCAAACCAAGGAGAAGCAATAAATAAAATGGAATTGACAGGGGAGGAATGAGCGAGCAGTGTGGGCTAACGGGGGAGCTGGGGCAGCACTGCAGCTGGGCAGACACGGTGGGTCTGGGCCGTGCAGCTCTGGCACTGCACTGAGCCCCGTGCTGCGTCCTGCTGGATATCAGGCTCTGCCCTGTGCTCAGGTTGAGTTCATTTCAGTCGCCTGTAAGGGAGAAAACGGTTGCAACAGTTGTGTGCTGTGTGTCAGGGGGTGTTTTTAGGCACTGGAAGTGATGTGGAGCCGTTAGGGCGATGGCTTGGGCAGCGTTCTAACCTGGAGCTCTCAAGCACTGCTGCTGCTCAATAGTCATGTTTCTAAAATGCTGAAGCTCAATGAATTGCTGCTTCAGCATAAAGCGCTCTGGCTGTGTTTGTGGTGGCCTGCCCTGGGCAGCTGGAGGCAAGGTAAGGGCGAAGGCTGGGCTGTGCTGCAGGGCTGTGTGCTGCAGGGCTTTGCTGTGCTGCAGGCAGCCTGGTGCCCACGGCGCACAGCTTGTCACTGCTCGGCTTTCTCCTTTCGATGGGCAGAAGCGGCAGCAGGGCTCGTTCTGTCACCACCTGCAGAACTCGGTGGTGGGAAAGTCCTGACACTGCGAGCTAAATTTGTTATTGTTTGGTGGAAGGCTTGGCTGCTTGGAAGCAGTTTGTTTGTTTTATTGAAAGCAGAACTGCATTACTGGAAACTACTTTGCTGCAGTTCAGTTACATGTCCTGTGCTGTTCTGTGTTTGTAAGGTGCTTCCTTGCTCAGCTTCGCTTTCCAGTTACAGGCAGAGGAAAAGAGGCATCATGCACTGTGCAGGGCTGAGGCCGCGCAGAGATTTTGGAGAGCAGCAGCTCTGGCAAATCTCTCTTCCCTTTCCCAGCTTTTTTTTTTTTTTTTGCCTTTTTTTTCTTTTCTGCCTTTCCAGCACATTTTCCTCTGCTAGAAGGAGGATCCGTAGGGCTTGTGCTGAGGTAGAATGAATGGCAGAAGAAGCAGAGCGAGCGTTGCACAAATCAGTGGCACTGCTAATTGCTCCCTGCACTAGTTTGGGACGGATTTGCCCACAGTGATTAGGTAAGATGCTGTTATTTGGGAGGGACAGCAGCCCCCTCCCCAAACTGACAACGGGTTTTAATTTTTAAGCTTTATCTTGCCCTTAAATCTGAAACATCATTGTTCAAATAACTGAGAACAAGGTAAACCAACAACATCAAAAAGGTCGGCTTCTGTGATTTCTCAAGGGCTTGTTATTTTGTACTTTCCAATTCTATTTGATGTCTTGACAAAACAAGATGACACAAGGGAGAATACATTAAATTTTGATTTTCATCTAACCTGTTACAGTCGTGGCAGCTTAATTTCTGGTACTTTTTCCCGAAGACGGCTCCTTGCACAATTACTCTAATTGCCACGCCGCGTTATGAGAGGGTTTCTTTGCAGGTTCCCCATTTGCCTTGATTTTTACCAGGCGTTTTTTTGAGCATGTTCTGACCTTTCACACGGCGAGCTCGTCGCTTGGAGTGCGTCTTCATTAGAAGTAAATCAGCGAATGGCAAGATTGTCAGAGAAGCAGCCGATGTTTTCTCATTAGAATCTAATTTGCAGCGTTGCGCTCAGCTGCGCCGTGCGGCCGTAGGTGCCTGCGCTAGGTGTGAAAACACGCACGGTTCGAGCGAGTAAAGTTTACAAGTGTTAGCAAGGCTCTGCTGGCAGGCACGGCACAGCCTCGCAGCGCTGCACGGAGCAGTGGGAGCGCTGGAGCTGCTGCCGGAGCTGCTGGCTGCCCACGGGGCCGGGCTGCCCTGGCACCGAGCTGTGCCCCACAGCCGTGCTGCTGCTTCCATCGCCGCCTTCTATTGTTCCCTTAAGCTCTCCGTGGATGTGTTAGCGAGTGAGCACGCAGATGTAAGGAGTCTGACAGGGTGATCGTTCTCAGTGCTGGGGTGAGAGGAGCTTTTGAGGGTTTTAGGGGTGTTTTGGGTGTTTCTAAGCAAGGCTGCTTTGGGTTTGTTTCGGGGCAGTGTGGCAGAATATGCTGACCTAACATTTCCTAAACTCAAACTGTTGTTTTTTTTTCCTTCTGTATTTATTTACTTATTTATTTAATGTTTTTAAACCGTTGCAAAATGAGCCCAGTGCTAGGAGGCATGCACCGCAGGTTGTGATTTTTCCTTTCGTGACGGAGCAGCAAACAAAAACGGTAACTTTCTAAAATGTGAAAAATGATGATGGTAATCTCAAGGTTGAAATCTTGCTGCGTTTATTAAATGGGTGTTTGGTTGTGTGCATTCCAGTTTAGTCTGTATTTGACAAATGTTAGACGCAGAGAGAATTTAATTTATGTAAACTTTATATTTTTATGCAAATTAAATGGGTATTTATTATAGCAGAAACAATTATCCTGGCACTTAGTGAGAAGCCCGGTATGCATGAGAAGTGGTAGATAAGATCAGATGTTTCATTCTGTAAACAAATATGAAAATATCCCCAATTTTCCTTTGCTGGAAGAGAGCAGAGAGGAGAGCAGAGATCCTGAGGTGCCGGCAGTGCCAGGACAGTCCATCGCGCTGCCTTCTACGAGTCACAGGCAGATCTTCTCTCCTGATAAAGCATAATAAACAAAATTAGAATAATAAAATGCTAATTTAATTTTAAAGAGGCTTCTCCCCCTTTTTTTTTTTTTAATAGGGAGTCACATTGTTACAGAGAGAACAGTTATGCTAATGATGAAGCACTTAGCTGATTTCACGTTAATATAATAAACGTTACCTGTCCTAATGTGTTGTGCAGTATCACAGCAGAATAACCGAGTCTAAAAGTCAGATTCCGTTTTGCATCATGAACCAGAATGGCAGCTTCTGCCTGCATAGTTCCATCGGCAGCGTTTTTTGGCTGTTATTTGCAGGCTGACGTCTCATGTCACAGAGGTTTCAGGCTCAGGGTCCTGTGCTCAGCACTGCGCTGCTGGGCTCTGCTTTGTGGCACTGAGCTTTTCCCTCTGCCAGCACGGCTGTGCTTTCTCTTCTGCTGTGACACGAGTGCAGCTATTTTACATTCTTTCAGTCAGGAATTTTTTTTTAAATTGCAAGAAGTCTCACACGTGCTTTCTAATAAAGCAGCCGAGGGAATTGTTTGGGTTTGCCTCGCCGTGTCTATTTTTCTGGCAGTCCGACACCTTTAACTGCGACTCAGGCACTCGCTCGGTGTTGGGCTGCGTTCTGCTCCGTGTCACTTCTGCCACAAAATCTTTAACTGAAGAATTGCCGTTTGGAAATGCAAGGTGCCTGCTCTGAGGACTTCCTGAATTCAAGTGCGAGCACACAGCGCAGGAGAAGGGGATTTTCTGGCAGAGCTGTTCTCTATGAATTGAGGAGATGCTCCCCAGCTTCCATGCGTGCCTGCTAGCAGCTGACAAGGCCACCGGTGCACCCAGCAATGAAGGCACGTTGTTTGAAAATGGCATGCTTTTTTTTTTTCCTGCACTCCGTATAAGATTGAGCTCCTTGAAATTATTTGGCTAGTATTTAATTATATTAATATCAGAGAAAATGGGGGAACGTAGATGATCGAGTAGGTCTAAATCATTTCCATCCCCGTGACACTTGTCTGAGCAGTGCGCGGCGGTGACAAATGCATCCCAGCTGTAGTCTGTGGTGAAGTTAAAGGCGAGCTTGGCCCAAGTTGTGCAAGGTTCCCCAAGCCGTGCAAGCAGAGCTCGGGGTGGGGAGAGGAGAGAACAGGCAGACTTGAGAGGTGTGGAGCAGTGGCAGAGGGACCTGGGAGACACAGAGTGGCTGAAAACAATTTTGAGTATTAAAGACGTTTTTTGCCGTTGCTGCTATTAGCATGTCAGCAGGTCTGTACTAGCACAGCTCCCAAAACTGACTTGCAGCTGTATTTTTACCTTTGCTGCCAGGTTTACATGCAGCTGGGTATCTACCACACCCTATTGTTATCAGTCAACAATACCAAAAGTGGTTCATTAATCATATCAATAACAACAATCGTGTTTCATGTAGAAAACAAAAATAAACAACTGGGGGGGGGAGGAAAGATTGATTTCTGTCCTGCATGCTAAGTTAGCATTCTTTAAATACATCTGCCAGTACTTTAATTTGAACTTCAACTCCCTGAAGGCAGTAAGACAGAATTATTTTAGTTCTTCATAAACTGCCTTCTGTGATTCATTGTTAACTCATAAAACACACTCATTTTCATGTACTTAAACAGTTAAGCCATTTTCAAAGTTGGTTTGTAATTTTTTTTGGCAACACATTTAAGTTGACATCTGAGAGATAGAAATCTACAATTAATTTATAGCCTTCAGTTTAGGTTTCGTTTACTATCAGACAAAATATCAGAAATAAATATTTTTTATCTAACGTAATGCAAAGTATATTGCGCAGTATCTAAAATAAAGCTTAGTTTTGACTGAATACACTCAAAAAGGGACCCATAAATATTAGAGAGCTGTAGTTAAGAACTTACATGACTGTTTTAAATACTATTGATTTAAACCACTGGCTGGATTTTATGAATCAAAGTGTAATTTCCAAGCTTTGGCTATATTTCTCATCGCTAAAGCACTCTCTCTGGTGTGCCTTTAGCAGCTTTCCAGACATTCAACACGGGATTAAATGATAGTAGTTACAATGATCAATAGGTTAAGACCGGTACAATCACTCTTACCGCTAATGACCTCGGTAGTAATGGGTAATAAAGTGTGGGCTATAATAGCCTATTGCTGGAGCTGCATGCCCTTTGATTCCCAGTATTACTAGGGACTAGCTACATGAAAAAGTTGGACGTTGGGAGTTAAGAGAGTGGATATATAGGCCATAATTCTTAACTATTTAAAGGCCTCCAACAGTACGTGTGCCCACGCTTGTCTGGGGCGCGTGTCGTTTTTAACACGGTGGTTTCTGGCTTGTTTGAATTTCCTTGCTCTGTAGGATGGCTTCCACCATGAGCCGGAGTTCATGGGAAGCGCAGCTGCTGCCTGCTCTGACAAATGAGAGGCTGGACCTTCTTGGAGCCACAGGCGGGGTGTGCAGATGTGGCTTCAGCCGGTAGAACAAGGTCGAGCAGAGCAACGCAGACCTGTATTGCTAGGTGGGCCTTGTTTATTCACACGTTTGTGAGTGTTTGTATACACACAGACACGTTGCTTCCCTCCCTGGTTAAGTGCTGCCGTTTGAGCAGAGCGTGAGCAGCTGGGAGATTCTTCACCGGAAGGTACGTGGCCGCCGTTCAAAGGCAGGGCCGAATCCTGAGATGTGTCCTGAGATAAATGTGCAAAGGAGCAGTGGAAGTGAATGGGAGTTGTCTCCGCGTAGCTGCTGGCAGAATGCGGCCCCGCGTATTAATCACCCGCACGTAGGGTTTACAGCACCCCACCCTATTCCTGTCTGTATCCCTGCTTGTCGTCATAAATCTGACCGAGGAGTATTTGTGTTGTATATCTTCCAAGAATGGCACAGAAAACGTACTTAAACATGCTTCCTTTTCTGTTTGCTCGGTCCGACTTCAATGTAAGGTAGTACAAACCCCAGGGTAAAGTAAACTTCTCTGGAGATGGGAATAATGAAGGTGAGTCAGGCTTCGGGGCTAAGATAGTGACTACAGCACTTAATGAAATAATTTTCTGCTCCCAGAAAAGTTCTGAACAGCGTAGGGATTAAGATCCTGTGAATTGATGGGATTCCCTGTTCCAGTAGGTCGGTGCCGTCACAGCTCGGGGCGGTGGCACCGCACTGCCAGGTTGGTGGTTCTCCCAGGGCTGCAGTCTTAGAGGGACTCTGGCTGTGATGACACCTCCCATCCTTCGCTGTCTGTTCCTCAACCTTCACACCTGCCTGCTGCAGTGTGGGCAGCACCAGGTCCGTGCTGGGGCGCAGGGGATTCGCTCCGCGCCGCGTTAATGGGATGTCAGTTTGCTGGATGTGTCTGCAGCACGTTCTGTAGGCAGGGTCTGGCCCCGGCGCATGACATGTGCACAACAACACAGGGCGATGTGTGCTGTACATAAGTCTGACCTTCAGGAACCATTTTTAGTTCATCAAAATTAGTGATGCTGAGAAATCAGGACATCAGTGCATAATGACTGTGAAATTAGGAATGAGAGCTTGCTATGCAAATGACAGGACAAATCATGTGAAAAAGTCAAGATAAACTGCATATTAAGACATTATGTTACATAAAATTAATACTGCATTTCTCCCTTGCTTACTAGTACCCAGGAAGACTTTTTTTTAAGCTCTTTTATCTTCAGATCAGCTATTGTCTGCTGATTTTTTAAAAAGTGGTGCACAGAAAAAGTGCTAAACATGTTATTACCTTTTATTGTAATCCATGAGATGACAGGAGATCCTTTTTAACAAAGTATATCCTTTACTGCTTTTAGTTTTGTGCTGTCACATATTTGATCTGAAACTATAGAAAAGTAAGGTGCTTAAATATTACTGTTAAAACTCACAGGGTTTTGTCTTTTCTTCTATTGTTTTTCTTTCTTCCTTTTCTTTCCCTTTTTTGGGGTGGAGGATAGAGGGGTGGGTTTCTGGGGAAATAGTCTTCTTGCATTACTAGGACTGACAAAATGGTTCTCATGTAGTCTGCAAATTAAACACAAGTGCAGTGATTATTTTGAATAGCTAAATTACATTCTAGAAAGCTTGCAGAATTCATAGCATTGTCATTAGGTATCCGCTTGAATACAATTTGTGTAACCTTGGCCAAGACAGCCTGTCATTTTAATGTCAGTGTTTTATCTGAACAAGACATCATCCTTTCAGATACAGTGTACAGGTTCCTTGCAAAGATGCCCGTGCAGAAACGTGTTAACAGTTGCAAATATGAAATGCTATCAAGTTCATCACTGTAGCTGTTTGTCACTGAAATGTCATGGAAAGCGGCTTTTAATGGTATCTCACATAATATGAAAGAATTGAAGACATCTGTATGCTGGGTGAATATGGAATGGTAAAGACATCGCAGTAGGGCCTTTCTGTTAAAATTGCATAGGAGTGTAGTGCTGTTATTCACATCACTGAGCCTTCCTTCAATTTTCTTAAAAACCTGTCGTAATAGGGCCTAGATCCCATCAGCACAGGATACTCAGCTCTTGAATTTCTGTACGGCAGGGAGGGACTTTCTGGGAGGGAATGCTCTGAGCTGACAGTTCCCTGTGAAAATAAATAAATCTTAACAGGTTTTGCTGTCTTGCTGTCTAAAGAATTCCCATTGTCATAATGCTCTGCAGAGAGGGAGCTGGGTGGCTGGGGAAGCGCGGGTCCCTCTGTGCTCAGGGCAGGTTGTGCCTCCTGCTGTGATGCTCCCTGACCACCATTCTGTGTCCCCTGCAGGTTCCTGTGTCGGTGGCTATGATGACACCTCAAGTGATCACTCCCCAGCAAATGCAGCAGATCCTCCAGCAACAAGTGCTAACTCCCCAGCAACTCCAAGTCCTGCTCCAGCAGCAGCAGGCACTCATGCTTCAACAGGTAATTGTTGTCTGTGCAGCCCCTGTTGGGTGGGGGGCTTTGGCTCGTGCTGCCTTCTGGCGATGATGGCTGCCCACGTCTCAGGGCCTGTACTGCAGGGCAGCCACGCTCTGAGATGAACCGACTGCTCTTTTGTTTTTAGTTCTAGAAATAGCTACTGGAAACAAATCCAGGGAGCAGTGCTAGGAGCGTTTCCAAGATCAGCTAAATAATACAGCTGCATATTTAAGTGTCAGGACTTCAGCAGATGTCCCTGTTGATTTTGCCTGCATCCCTCCGAAAGTACGGCGTGCCCTGATTAATTGGAATAAATGAAGTAGTAGGGTAATATTTCCAATTTTAGTCCTTGCTTCATCCACGTGGGGCCGTAAAGGGCCGTTGAAACAGGGACAGCGAAAGTGAAGAGGTTTGGAAGCCTTAGTCCGTTTGATTTCAGCCAACATGTGCTGCACGGTGCATTGGTGTTTCTGAGTGTCCTGCATTCATGCATGGCCCTTTCTCAGCTGGAAGTTGTGTGCTGTCCCTGGGTTACTGTGGGGTTCATGTCAGCACGGGCTCATGAGTCAGGCTGGTAAGAGCACCCAGCAGACTGCACTTGTGTGTCCCCTCCCCTCTGCCTTCGTCCCACAGTGCAGCGTGTGCGGTGTGTGGCTGAAGCAGGGAGGAGGAGAGTGTTTCCCAGAATGTCTGTGCATGTATTGAACAACACTTAATGTAGTCAAACCCTATCATTTAGAAAGCATGTGTGTTTCACAACAGAGATTCGCCAGGCTCTCTCAGCAAGGGCATTTTGGCTTTGTTGTTACAATCAAAGGTCATTCCTTGCCTTATTTTAATTAGTTTGTGTAGAAAATGGTATGTTTTTCATCAGTTCATTTTGGAGATTACTTTTCAAACGATAATGCCAAGAATAGTCAGTGTGCACTGAATTTATTGTCGAGTTTCAAACTAAAGGTCAGACCATTACAGATAAAAGGATGCTATTTTTCAAATCACAGTTTGTGTGTTACACCAAAAGGGACACTGAATTGGCTCTCCACTTTGTTACTTACCATCTTTCCTTTTCTTTGTAGCAGCAGCTTCAAGAGTTTTATAAGAAACAACAGGAACAGTTGCAGCTTCAACTTTTACAGCAACAACATGCTGGAAAACAGCCTAAAGAGGTACAGACAATACCCATTTTACTTTCAAACCACAGATCCCAGAGGACTGTCTAGAGGCTATTAAGCTGTCATTCATCTTATAAATGATGGCACAACTGAACTGACTCAATCGGGTCTCAGCTTTCAGATTTAGAGTTATTGTCCTGTTTTCGCCTGTATTTTCCTGTGCTTTCCATTTGCTTGCTGCCACATATTTTATAGCTGGGGAACACGCCTTGATGTTCAGTATGAGTACTGGAGCAAGCATCTGGACTTGTATCTTGGGAGAGTGCTTTTGGAAGTTAGTTATGTTGTAGAGGGGAGGGGGCAAAGAAGCAGGCCTAGCTCTGGGCCTGTTCTCTCCAGGCAGACAGTTCTATGAGATTTTGAGTTTGAACTTGCAGTTTTCAGCCAGAGAGGTTCTGACTGCAGGCTCCTTGCAGCATGGGCTCAGCAGAAGGTACCATGCTCGGGCAGTGTTTGTTGTGAGCAACAAGAGCTGAAATACCGAGGTAGGACAGGAATGCCATCTCATTGCAGTGTGTTGTGCCAGGGAACTGCAGCACGTTGTGATGCACAGTGTCTCGAGACCTTGCACAGAAGCCACCATGGTCTGTGCTGGGAACAGGATGGCGAAGGCGGTTTTCTGCGTGTATGGAAAACACACTGGTCCTTTCTGAGTGTCTCACTTGGTTGATTTTGGTGTGCTAAAGTTCAGAATTGCTGTAATAACACGTGAAGGTACCACAGTGGTATCTGTAGTCCCAAGGAGTTTGAGACTTCCACCTGACATCACCACTGACCACCGTAGGTCCTAGAAAGCTGCCCGCTGGCACGAGATGCTGTGCGATGCCCGCCGATAGCAGCAGTGGTTACGTTGCTGATCACGGTGCTCGAAGCACGTGCCGGTTTCTGGCCCTCCCAAATTTTGGTGGATCGTGCCACCTGTGCCAAGTTTCAACCCGGAGCGAATTTTTCCAGCTGAGTTATAAAACCCCTGAAAACAGGGGGTTTATAATGAAAACGCTGACACAACCTTAGCCATAGCGCGCTTACGGGCGCCTCTATAATAAAAAGGGAACAGATTAAAAAGTGTCTAAAATGTAAATCTAAAGGACTAACAGTAATTAAAATGGAAATGGCACAGGGAGGGAAGGCATGTAATTGTGAGATATCACTGTGCAGAATGCTCTCAGCTTTGTTTTGCTGGCTGTTTTTCTAATTCAGTAGGGCTTACTCATCAGTGGCAGTTCAATGCGCGTTAATGACTCTGGGATGCAGGCATCACTCTGGACAAAGAAATGATTATTGTGCGGTCAAAAGAAGTTCAAAGACAAGAAGGGAATTTCAGTTTTTTCCTTAGAGATCCACATTCAAGAGCATATAAATTAAGCCAAATGTTAAAAACCACAGTCTGAAAGCTGACTTCAAAGTCACAACTCTCTAATTAATGAACTGCGAGCTTCAGTTTGGACAAGTCGTGGTTTGATGCGCCCATAAATCAACATGACAGGTCTGTTTCACAGTCTCAGACAGCGCTTGTCATTGAGTCACATCAGATGTAAACACAGCAGAAAAAAGAGGGAATATGAAGGAGGTGCAATTGATCAACAGAATTGGTAAAAACCCACTTTTGAAACGCATTATGCATGATCACAGGAAATGGCGATAGCCTCAAGAGGCTTTCTCCTTCTGCTGTTGCTTTTTTGAATCAGATTTCTAACAGCCTTCAAAAGGGAGAATAAGAATTATGGAGCTTCTCCCCTGTGGCTGGCAGGCAATAACCCCCTGTTGTTATTTTGTGCTTCTTTCTTTTCAAAGGCGTCAAAATTTAGTTTTTTAAAGATCTTTAACTCTATATTTGAAGACAAACAATAAAGGGCTGCCACTGTCATTCTTATCAGTTACCAGGGATTGTATTTTTTCTTTCTGTTGCCACTTCTTATTAACCTCTTATTTGGTCTATTAGACATAGTTTTGAATGCAAGCCTGCATGCTGGGAGAACATGAAAGTTCAGATGAGCTCAGAGGGCAGATAAAGAAATTTGAAGGGGAAAGTTACACAGCAGAATGAACGATAAAAGTTAACTCTTCTAAATTGCTGTTGTCAGACAGGAGAGCATCTCAGACACAAAGATGAGGGCTTGGAGCTTGAAGAAAAATACTTTGTGTTAAAAAAGACGAGAAGGCAAGTTAGACAATGTGATGGCATTTCAATATCTAACACACTGGTTTACTGCGGTCGCACTTCTGATATTACACTATCGAAAGTAACAATAAGAAAAGACTCCTTCCTGTTCTAAGAAGAGCAATTTAACATGATAGTGGGGAGCAGAACAAGGAGCCTGAGTCTCTCCAGCTTTTTCTAGGCTCTTTTTTTTTTTTGCTGAGGGTTTCAACAGGGACCCGTTTCCAGACCAGGCTTGCTTGGCCCCATTTTTCCTGCATGGAGGAGGTTATTTTGGCTGAATTAGCATGCGAGTGATGATCTTTTTTTTTTTTCTTTTTTTTTTTTAACACGAATGACGGTGGGTCCCAAAGTGCATCGTGTGGCCTGGTGGCCGCAGTGCAGACACGGTGCGGCTTTGTGCGCTGACAGATGGAGCAGCTCTACCCATCTACGTCATTCCGTATCACGGCACGCACGGCTGCTGCTGCTGCCCCATCCCAAAAGGAGGCATACACACCCTGTGCCCACAGCCCCACACTGGAGAGGGCCCAACACGGGGGGCTCATGGCCACAGCGCTGCCTCCAGGCCCGGCTGTGCAGGACGGCTCCTGGGCACGGCTGTGTTCCTCCAGCGGTTGCGACAGTTTATGTTAGGCTGTAGGGAGGGACCGAAGAAAGGAAAACAGACCTTTGACAGCAGCTTCAGGGAGGGGACCAAAAATGCGAGTTTTATCAGGCTATTTCAGCATTTTAACACTGACTACTGACCTGACAACAGGACTGCACTGAGACCTTTTTTGTATGCATTCAATTGTGAGAAGTAAACAAACTGACTTGTATCCTGTGTTTGGTAACTGGGTGGGGAGCGCAGTTTGGCAACGCGTGTTGCTTTTAAATTCTTTCTTGGACAATGGGCCTTGTATACTTTTATATCCTGGCTTTTCAAAGTAGGGCGCGTTCAGGAGCTTTTCTTGGGATGGCTGAGAAGACAACCACAGGCATCACTCCATTTATATAAAGTCGTTTTTATGGTCTTTCTTTTTTGATGCCAATTTTGCACTCAGATGGCAAATAGGTAAAATACAGACTACTGTAATTTATTTTGTTCCACAAAAAACAAATACCACTCATATACACACACACACACACACACACACACACAGACTATGTATTAATTAAAGGTGCCTTCTTGCTCTGAAGATTCTGTGATTCTGTGTATATTTGGAGTACGAGCATCTCTGGAGGCAAACACTGCTCTAACTGCAGTACGACCGTTGCTGCAGCTCACATTCATCCAGTGCTGTTGCAACAGCTGGATCTGTCTGAGCAAGCTGTGGCAGAGAAATGGAAACTCCGAGTTCCAGTATAGCTAAACTCTTGTTTGCTTAACTGTTCTCAAAGTTATAGATTTTCTCTGGATAGAAGAAAAATTAACTCGCCTGTCAGTACAGTTGTAGGCATGCAGTTTGTTGTAGTACAAAGATCGATGGGGTGTTGAAAGTACAAAACAAGCAATAGGAATTTAATAAAAATAGTTGCTGTTGCCCTTCGCTTTGCCCAGCGATGTTTCATTTCAAGAGCAACTGGCAGTGCTGTGGCTGTGTCACGTTCAGCCTGGCAGGCTGGAGCTGCAGTGCCTTGGCAGAAGGTGGGGCCCCGGCCCCTGGCTGGTGGCCGTCAGCCCCGCTCCTCTGACCCGGGTGGATGTTTCCTGCTTGACACCAGCAGGGAACGGGGCCAGCGATCCTCTGCTGCGATAGCGGGGAAGGGCAGCAAAGCGCTCTCGGTGTGGCCAGGGTTTATTTGAGAAAGTGTGGAGTTTTGCAAGAGTTAATTTTCTTTCCGTAATTGTTAGCCATAATGTGTATAAGACCTCCACCTTGATATGATTCCTAGCAGATTAGGGATATTAGATAATTTCCTTCTATTTATTGTACTACTGCTCTGTATTATCTTTCTATCACTCAGATAATTACTAAGGAAATCTACATTAATTTTTTTTGGCTAGCACAAGGAACTGCTAAACACTGGCATGATGTATTGATGTTTTACACAACAAAAGTTTTCCTCCTGTCATTGTACAATAAATAAAAAGATATTTATCAAAACGCAAAGCCTTTCATGGATTTTAAGAACAAAGCAAATAAAACACGAGATGAGCACGGAAGCAAAACCTAGAGGCTTGCTTAACTGCACAAAATTAAGGACTCAGAAGCCTGGAGTACTGTACATATTAAACACTCACATTCAAGTAAGATGTTGTTTGCTAAATTATGAATGTGTGTAATTAAAATCTAGTGGCTGTTTCTATGAAAGATTTACAATGTTATTTCATCGTTTGTCATGGCTAATTAACAATATTAGATGAAGTTTTTCTTCTTCAAAGGTCTGATTTTTTCTCATTTATTTATGTCAGAAGTGATAAACAGAGTAGTTAAAAGCTTCTCTGGGTACAGTAGTGAGAAAAGCAACATGTTCTTTTACACCTCGAAGGTTCAAGGTTCGTGTCCCTGTGGAGTAAAGCAGCTCTGACTTCTTTATAGCGAAAATAATTAAAAATTTCAAAGCACAGAAGTAGCAGCCTTAAATACAGCAAGGAGTAATTCTGAACATAATGGTATTGTTGCTTGATGGATGGATAACAGAGAGTAAGTATAGGATAGCATGAATGTAGCCAGTCGTGTTGCCTTAATCGCTGAGATGACCCTTGCATGAGCAAACAGAGCAGGGTACAGGGCTGTTGTTGGTGACGTCCAAATGTGATGTGGTTACGTGGAGTGGCTCTTGCATTGCATTTGTTCTTTGCTTTGAAGAATTGCCCGTGATTTTAGCAGCTGCCAGCAGAATTTTGCTTTATCTGACACCGAAAGGCAGCCGCTTCTGGTGTGAAGCTCAGTCCTGTGGACTA
Organism: Tympanuchus pallidicinctus; assembly: GCF_026119805.1. Taxonomy (NCBI): domain Eukaryota; kingdom Metazoa; phylum Chordata; class Aves; order Galliformes; family Phasianidae; genus Tympanuchus; species Tympanuchus pallidicinctus. The sequence goes on along the minus strand of NW_026294690.1, from coordinate 15,683,196 downwards.
AGAAACACTGCGTGTGTTTTTGATTGGGTTTGTAGGAGAGATTAGAAATTGACTGCCGCCCTGTTGGTAGCACCAGCTCTTAAGCAAGTCGTGGAACTGGGTGGTGAGCTCACTGTCGTTTCTCAGTACAAGTGACTATGATCAGTAGTTGCTGTGTGTTTAGCCAAGGATCCCTGTTAATGCTTTTCTCTTTGTTGACAAACGTGCATTTTTTTTTCTTTTCCAGCCCCAGCAACAGCAGGTGGCTACGCAGCAGTTGGCCTTTCAGCAGCAACTCTTACAGATGCAGCAGTTGCAACAGCAGCACCTCCTGACTTTGCAGCGTCAAGGGCTGCTGACAATCCAGCCTGGCCAGCCTACTCTGCCTTTGCAGCCCCTTGCACAAGGTAGGTGAGGGGTTGGGGAGCTGCTGAGCAAGCAGATAGCATGTGCACACCAAATTGTCACTCAGTAAGCCAGAGAGTGATCTCATAGGCTCGTAAAATAAGAAACAAAGAAAAATCCTGACTGGCAGAGTGGGCATTGTAAAGGTATTCTCGAGAAGGGCAGCGCTGAAACTGTGGGCCATGCTTGTTAGCAGGAGGCAGGCGGTTTAGTTTGGATTCATTTTGCACAGCTATATCCTGGTGAACGTGAAGCTGCTGGTTGTACTATTCTGGACTCCAAATCCTCCACGGGAGGCTTCCTAATAAAATTTTGGTGCTGGGTTCATGGCTTAGGATAGCTTGAGAGCAGCTTTTCCTTCACTTTTTTGTGAAGTGCTGTCTTGGCTCTTTCTGACTTCATGGCTGGTGCAGAGCTGGGCACGAAACAGTGCTGACCACATGCTGCTGAGTGTGGAAATGGGATTGCCCTGTTGTGCAGCTGGAAGGGGAATGTGACAGTGTCTCCTCTTTGTGCATGTTTATGTGTCCTTCCTTTCACTGCCTGTGTAGATCATAGCTTCGTTCTTCCCTCCACACAGAGGCAAATTGGGATTGACTCCATCTAATTTAAATGTTCTTATACTGGTGTTACTGACAATTAGATCCTCCTACGTCTTTATTCAGTCCTGTGCTATGTAAGAAGTCACCGATTTGCTGAAATCCCTATTTTTTTTTAAGATATTGATACATTGAAAGCAATAGCTACTCAAATCACAATACTTCTGACAGTAATTACAACCTGGATTTTTTTTATTCTTTTTTTTTTTCTCCATGGCTATATTTATTTATTTATTTATATTCCAACTCAGTTTCTCTGCGAGCTCTGGGGCATTTTAACAGGCATGCTTGAGCTCTGTCTGTTGTCACTGAAGCTGGTGGCTCAGAGTTGGCATGGCTCAGGGAGAACCAGGTCTTTCAGCCAAGATGCAGATATTTCTGAATAGCTGTGCCTTTTCTTTCCCTTTGCCCCATAATAAATTTCAACACCCACCTCAACAACTGGAGTCAGCTCAGCTTGAAATGATTTGGACTCTTCAAAGCAGCCTTAAGGCTGCTACTGGTTGCTAAACCATATAATGTATTTACATTCAGCTCTGGTTAAATGGGGTTGGGGGTGAAATTGCTTCTGTTCTTCGCCCTCCTTTTTTATGTGTATTAGAGCTGCGAAAAGGAGAGCAAGATGGCTGGTAAATGTTAACTGACATGGATAGAGGGAGAGAAAGCTGGTGAGCAGGGACTGCTCTGCCAGGTGGCTGGTGTGGTTTACTGAGGCTTATTTTTTGTTTTTTGCATGACCCACAAAGCGTTGGAGCCCCCTAACCCTGTCATGGGACACCCACACTCCCAGACTCAGCCCCCTGGTGTGCTCCTAGCTGTGCACTCCTGATACGCAGGCAGGCGGGTTGTGGCAGCAGCAGCTTCTGGCCTGGGACAGGGGTTTGTCAGTCACCATCAGTGTGCTGAGATGAGTTTGGGAAAATGGGCAGGTAGACAAGTGCCACTTATGTGTGCAGAATGTTGTAACACACATTAATTACGCTTTGGATTTATTGTTGGAAACACCACAAGCTGTTCCCACACGCCCACTGGACTCCAGCTTCAACCTTTCTAATTTTTCCCACAGCTCCTACACTATTAAGTTTGCTCAGTAGGGTTCATTGTGTGGTACATCAGTTAAGCTGTCCAAAGGAGGGCAATTGGGCAGTGACAAGACACGCTCATGTGTAATGTGAAAGAAATGAATGTGGTGATGCATGAAGTGTAATCTGTGCAGTAACACATCGGAGACACCAGTAGGTAATTCAGCAGTCGTGGCATTGATTGATACGGTTAGCAGCCAAGTGCCACTATTAGTCCTCACCGTGTTGGGAAGAAGCCTGTTTATAGCCAAGGGGTGCCAGAACAACACAAACACAAACAGGAGGGCTGGGAGGGCTGCACTGTGCGGGGAGGTGAGCTGTGGGGTGCGGCGCTGGCTGGGGAGGAACTTGGAGGATTCAGGCAGCTTGCAATCCAGCACGATTCTTTTTTATCAGAGAGACGATGGCTTAAAACTGATGTCATTACGAGGTTTAAATCAACTTTCTGCTTGCTTGAACATGGTCACCTGGGTATGGAGGTACAAGGACACAAAGAGGTTGAGCAACTCTGTTTGTCTTTGAGCTGGTGATACCTGGGGTTGGGAAATTGAGTTCCGTGAGCAGTAATCTGTCAACTGTCCCCACAACATACATTTTTTAAACCTGTGCCTACATTTTCTTTCATAATGAAGGGGACTGGTTGTCCTGAAAAATGCAACGAGGAGCCAGGGCTATAGTTTAAAATAATTGGTAATGGACACTTCGTATTTAAAAAATATATACCATCCCTTTCTGTTTTCAGAACAGTGGGCAAGAGTAAGACAGATACTGCAAGCGTGCATATAAAAAGGAAAATCCAGCCCTCTAGTTAATGTAGCTATGAATTTAGTTAAGAGCATCTTGCTTTTTATTCCTAAGTATCTGTAATAGGAATAAATGTTAAGAGAGAATGCTACTTCATAAGTGATTTTTGTTCTGTTTTTAGAACTAATACATCGTTCATAGCTGCGTTTTAGTTGGTGTTCTTGCCTACTGTCTTACACAAAATAGCACATTCTTTAATGTTATATTTGTGTGATTTTTGCTGTTCTGTGTTTAGACACACCTATAATCTAGATTTTACATCTCTGCATAGTAGCAATTTAAAAACAAACCGCATTTCAACAGTGCTCTGAGCTGCGAGAGCTCAATCTTTAGTATCTGCAAAATGAAACTGCAAATCGCACCTCAGATCACAAGCAAGTGAAAATAATAGGACTGAGACATCCCAGGGCTGATTGCTCCCATGGATCCAGCAGTTCCAGGTCTGCATCCTGGCACCGGTAGGAACCGAGTTGGGGCACAAGCAGGAGTGATCTCGGGTAACTGCAGTGCAGTTCTGGGAATCTGACATACAATTTAGTTCTTGCTATTGAAGTGAAACTGTGTAATGGTAAATTTTGTCATTTATTGTGTGTGTTTTGTTGGATCTGTTCTACTTGCTTTTACCATTTGTCCTATTATTCCATTTGACCATTTGGCCGGATGAGTACTGAGCATACCTTTCAGCTGCCCAGTTCAACAAGCTGGTTAGGAATGCTTCTCAGAAGTTTGAGGAAAGAGGAAGGAGGCTTTTTAAAAATTACTTTTTGTTTTTTAATTAATCAAGTGATACCAGTGGTGCATTCAGGTCTGAACGATGCGTTGTGAGAGGCGAGTTTGACGTCACACCTAACTCTTCTCTAACATCATCCAAGCTGAAATCCATCTTACTGTATCTATCATTTTTTTCTGCCCAAATGGGTTGTTTTCTATTTCTCCTTCAATATATGCAGTTCTCATCATTGCTAATAGGAGTTACACTTGCGTAGGAAGTCAGAACAAACCCCTTGACTTTCCCAGGCTCTACAGAGAGCTGTGAATATTAGATGTTTGTATTTTGAGCGCTGTATAACTTGCAGGCTTGTCCTGGAGATGAAGCTTGAGTCGATCCAGTAGTGACTGGGAGGGAAGGGAAAGGGGAAAGGAGAAGCAGAGGTGGAGAAAAGAGAGAAGTGCTACTCCCTCAATTAATAGAAGACTCACCCACAGATCCGAGAGAGGGGGCGCGTGGGGGGTGGGGAAAAAGGCAAAGAATGACCGCCTTATTTGCTTATTCTCGAAAATAAAAATAGGTGTCGACTCATACGGTCTCATATCAATATGTTATCATCAACAGACAAGTCTATTCACTATTGTTTCAGTTGAGTAAACAGTGGTGTAAGGGTCAGCCGCGCTCGCAGGTAATTGTTAGTGCGCAGACAGTCCTGTCAAGCATGTTAGCTAAAAATACATCCCACACTGTCACTTTGCAAGGTGTTTGAAAATAATAGCGCAGATAGAGCAAAACAGGACATAGGCTTGTGTACTGACCTTTCTCTTTGTTTAATTTGCTCGGAGGTTTAATTTCAGGGGACAAGTAATAATTGAATACGTCTAATAACTAAATGCTCATTTGGGACAGAATCCATCAAAATGTAATTGGCGTTTGGTTCTTATGAAAGGAAAATGACGTGGCTTTGGAGAAGCGGATGTGTCCTAAGAATATCTGATCACTTAATGTATAAATTGAAGCCTCTTTTATAATATATATTAATTGCAGATATTTAAGGATTTTAGCATTTTTTTGTAGTGAACCGTTACCAGAGACCAACTGTTTTTGTTAATGCTACTCTCAGAAAGGCGGGGAAGGTTATTGGTCTGTCGTGCAATAATTTACTCCTCTTTGATATGCAAACGATCCACGGTGAATATAAAAAAATCCTATCAGACTCATTTCACAGTTCTTAACCACTTAGATTCTCTGGAGTCTATCGCCTCATTAGACCAGTGCTCTCCAAAGCTAGCATAATTAAAATCTTTAACAGTTTAGCAAAGTAAAGATGTTTGGCTGATCACGTTGAGATGATTATCTATCCATTGTATTCTAAATGACAAAAATAAATTAAATTTAGACCTTGGCATTTTTTATTATGTGTTTCAAATGAATATAATGCATACTGCTTTTTTTTTTTTTTTCCTCCTATTTCAGTTCCTTAGGTTTGGTGAGATGTGTGGCTATTGGAGCTGCTGCCATACACTCAGAAAATGGCAGATTTCCTCAGGATAGCTCCAGTGCCACAGTTTGCCCCAACAAGGAGCAGTCAGCCAAACCATCTCAGCGCACGCTGATGAGAGACCTCTTTAAAAACATGCAGACTTTTATCATTTCTTTTGGTCTGCATATTTAAGTGATGCGTCTCTGCTGCTCATTTTTTTCCAAAGCCTTCTGAAAGAGCACTGAAATAGTCTTCGCTTTGAGAACCTGACTTGTCTGATCGTGTCACAAACGTAAGCTTTATCCAAACCCGTGATCTCAGGGGGAGCCCATGCCATGCTGACGTATGTGTCCCTGTGCTCCAGGCTCCACTTCATGCCCATGGAGTTGGCAAAGTTCTCGCTCGCCCTGTCTGCTGAAAGCTACATGCATGTCCCAAGCCTGGTATCCATTTTGGCACAATAGAAAACAATTTTTTTATGTATTTCTTGAAGCTTATTTTATGTTTTCGTTTTACTTTTGAATGGCTCATTAGCATTGATCTAAGAAATGACAGTAATAATAGTGTTACTTGTATAGAAAGTTATACAGTTTTTCAGTAGACACATCCATCAATTAAGTGAGCAGTTCGAGAAACCAAAATTAATGAGAAAGATAGGTGTGTTAATGAAATAATCATAGTATAATCAATTTGACTGTTAAAATTTGAAAAGCATTTCAGGAAGACAATATGAATTCATAATTTATGTCTAAAAGTGATTAATAAAAACTGTATTTAATAACAAAGCTATTTGTCATCATTTAAAACTTAAGCACAAAATTAGTCATATTGTGGTTCCTGTTGTCATAATAATAAAGCTGAGGGGTTTTTTTCCCTCGGATCTCCCTTCCTTTTAAAAACAGTTAGGCAGAATTTACTTTCGTTAAACAATAGAAAACAAGCTGACATGAGGAGCAGCCCTCGGCCGCCCTTGGTTTGATCTTGGGGATTTCTGCCCGAGTGGGGACTGGGCCCTCTGCTCCAAAAAGGACAGAATATAACAATCACCCAGCTGCTGATGGGGGTGTTGTGTGGTGTGGGTCTCCTTCCCCCAGCCCCAGATTTTGCCTTGGAAAGGCGTTGCAGGTAGCACCCCACAAAACACAGCAGGAGATGTGCAGTGTTCAGGATTAGCCTTCAGTTAATAAAAAAAATTACATGCGTGCAAACACACACACACAAAACTAACACTAGGCTTTGTTTACTGACTCTTTGATTTAATTACTGTTTGAAGACGGCCGAATTAGCTGTTAATTGATTTAATTATCCAATTTGTTTGTTTCAGGCATGATTCCAACAGAACTGCAGCAGCTCTGGAAGGAAGTGACAAGCTCGCACACAGCCGAGGAGGCAGCCAGCAACAACCACAGCAGCCTCGACCTGTCCACCACCTGCGTCTCCTCATCCGCACCGTCTAAGACCTCCTTAATAATAAACCCGCACGCGTCAACCAACGGACAGCTATCGGTTCACACTCCTAAACGGGAGAGGTAGGTGCCAGCAGAGTTCCATCCATCCTCGCGTCCCGTTGTGCCCGAGATCAGGGCAGAGTTGTTGGGAACAGTGGCCAACCGCCTCGGCCTCAATATTGTCCTCCACGTCTGATTTTGGTGTGGTTGAACGGAGTATGCTCCTTTTGTTCAGGTCTTTGTGGCTTGTTAATTGGATCAATGTGGGCACAATTAGCTAATTAAAAGAGCATTGGAGAAGTGGGGGGAAGTGTGAAAAGAGTAGCTGCTTTTTTGCATCACTGGCGGTGTTACTCTTGATGTGCTTTGGGTTTGCAGATGGGAGGTGAGAAGAAATCAGTTGGTCACTACAGGCTGTTGTGCCACACGTCATCCACTTCTCTGCCAAATTTCAGTGCCCAGCTCATTTAAGACATTTACCTTTCTTCTCTGTATTTACTTGCTTTCGCAAAGCAGCTTGGACTTGAGTTCACTAGGTTTTCCTAAAACAAAGTGCATTTTGTAAGTGCTGATAAAATTAGCTAACTGGTGTTGTTTGGCTTTTAGAAGTGTGAGTTAATTTATACGTGCTAGTCTTGCATTGTTAGAAGAAATGGCTTAAATCAGGGGTTGTCTGTTGACGTGCTTCTCAGCGCGGGCTCCGCTTTATTCCCGAGGATGCTTTATTGCAGGTTTGTTTCTTTACACCCCCAGATTTCACTGAGGCGTGTCTAACAACATAACTTTTGCTTGCGGTGAGATAGACGGGCCTGGGCAGCAGGGCTGCAGGCGGCAGCGACGCCGACGCTGCGTTGGAGGAGAAGGGTCTCAGGGATCATGTGAGCATCCTCACTGGGCTTCTTTGCATTCAGCAGAGTCCCTTCACCCATCTAGAAACGTTACATCAGGCACTGGTGAAAGCTGGGGTTTATGGAAACTGATGGCTTTGTCTTTCCATCCTCCTTTCTTTCATTAGAAAGAGGATAATGGAATTTTTAAGCCATAGAGTTTATATTTCTGGTGGCCTGAAAGTGGATTGATAGGGAAGCTGTATAAATACCTCTTATATCTTTCTAATATTAAGAAAATAGTGCTGTTGGGAATAGATAGGTTTTAAAGAAGAACACACACAGCGTTCAGAAGTGCTGTGTGTGCAAGGCATCTTTTTCTATCCGTTGCAAGGACGTGTGGCAGAATGTTGGTGCATACATTTATAGTGCATGCAAGTGTCAAAGATGTGATTTTGGTGAAGACTGACATGGGATGCTAAAAACCAATTGATGTTTATTAAACAATTAAGTTCCCTTTCTGCCGCATGCAGAGCTGAACAGGATTGTTTTATGACTCCAATAGATTTTCAACCTGTGTTTGTCCTAGTTTGTAAAGAAAAATCCCATGCAATGAAGTGGATGTTCTTGCAGTGGATGGATGCATGTGTTGTCTGCTAATGACAGTCTAGCTGAGGAAACAAACACTGTTGCTGTGTAGTTTGAAATGCAGAGGAAATGCATGAGTCTACTCTGAAGTAAAAAATTTCTCAAGTACTCACTATCATGCAGAACTGAATATCCATATGTTTGAGTGCTGTTGTGTAATTGTGGCCTGGAGGGAATTGGGATCTACAAACAGGGAGATACATGTGTTTTTATTAGCGAAGTTCCAACTAAATGAGCTAGGAATGCATAAACATGCCACAGTATTGTTTGAGACTGAATGAGGTTAGAAGACTTAAGATCTTCTGTTGTTGAATTGGTATCTGCATTGTTAAAGCTTGTCATTATACTTTACTTACATTTCTGTTGAGTTCTCTTCAATATCAAAGTAAAAAATAGGCATATTTAGGAATATGAGTAAGAGGGCTACAGACTTTGCTTTATCTTGCCTCTGGTGCACTGAGGGTTTGCGCCATTTGCTGCAGTGATTGAATTAGTCTTTATCCATAAGTAGAGCAGGAGACTCCAGGCAGAAGAATGCCTCCTGATGCACTTAAGGGTTGTGTTGCAGTCTCATCAGGCCTCGTGGTGCCTGCCTGCTTTTCTTATGATGCAGGGGAAACACCTTGTGGTTTGGATGTGTTTCTTTCTGAAGGGGTATTTTGTGTACAGACAAGGCATTTGAGGTGGCAAGTGTGCAGGGAGAGAAGCGCAGGTGCATTGCAGTGTTGAAAGCCCTCAGGAGGTGAAGTTTTAGCTCGGTTACAAAAGGGAGCATAGGCCCAGGCAGAGCTTTGGTTGCCTTCTGATTGCAGAGATTAAGGCTGGAAATAACAGTGGATCTGGTGGGAGCGTGGCTTGGCTAGGCTTGCAAGCAAATGTGTGCTGATTCCAGTGCCCAGCTTGTTCAGCAAAATGGCTGAGCTGCACATACAGCAGGCCCCAGCCCACCATCAGGTCAGGGGCAGCTGTCGGTTTTGAGTTTGCCACTTCCCTTACCTCCTCCCTAATGAGCCAGCTTCCTGCATCCATCACCCCACGATGGAGAGGCAGGTACAGCAGGGTTGGGCACCTGCTGAGCTCCCACAACTTGCTCACTTCTGTAGCGTTTTGTGAGATGTGTGTCGTGCTGCTGCCCTGCATCAGGGGGCTTATTGTGACTTAATTCACCCCAGCATCATTGAGGGGCAGAGGGGTGGTGCGGATGTCTCTGTTGCTTATGCAGCACCAGTGGAGTCAGCTGTTAGCTCCCATCTGATAGAACCAAGAGCTGTTTATTTGGATTTAAACAACAGTAAAAAGCACACAGTAAAAGCTGTAAGTGTCCTAACAGTTAACCACAGCCACATCATAACGACTGCCCGGCAGCCATAAATAATCATATACAGGTAACATTAACTTTTAGGGTGTGCTGTAAAGCTGTTTCCCCCCACCCTCTTGGGCTTTTGAGAAGAAGGAGTAGGCTGCAGGAGGCAAGTTGGTTATGTGGGAGTTACTGTCATTGCTGTCATTGCTGGGTTAGTTCCGGCTGTGTTTTATGGGGTTCCTGATCCCACTGGTTCAGACTGTGAGCCCTGGGAAGCAGGAGCCACTTGTCTGACTGCAGTGGCAGCAGAAGTACCTGAGTGAATGTCATCAGCAGGCAGGAACTCAGCTGAATATGTTGGGTGTAAAAGCACATTTTTGCCATAAATAAGTTTTAAGATAGCAGGGGAACTGCAGTAATTGGCTGCTTGGCGGGCCCACACATTGCTGTGCCACACCAGCCCAGTGCCACCGTTGTGCAGGGTGAAGCTTTGGTCCCATGCAGCTCTGGGACCAGAGCTAAGAGATGAGAAGTTCCCCTGTATGGCATGAAGCTGAGGTCGCGAGGTTGGCAGAAGTCACCCTGGGCCATGGCCGTACTGCAGGGCAGCAAAATGCTCCAAAGCAAAAGGCAGCCTCTGCTTGTTTGCGTGGTGGGGATCATGGTGCTGCTCTTGGGCTGCGTGTGTTCTGTGTATGTGGCTTTCACAGTAATGAAATGATTCCAGCTATAAATAATGGGTTAATGCTTTCATTCATTTGGGTTTTAAATGTATATTACATCTATGCTTTTGCCCCACATTTCGCCCAGTTCCTGTAAGTAGCGGCAGCAGCAGCTCTGGGGTTTGGTGCATAGCAATCTGTTAAGGAGATAAATAATCTGCTTTGGCATGACACTCCTACTCTCCTCTTTAATTTGTCTTACACAAGGAAAATTATAATTAAATCATTCAGGGTAAACCCTTGAGTGTAGAGAAGGAAAAAACACACTTTGGTAAAGATTGCCAATAGAGACCAACTTCCCTGTTGTGCCGTGCGGAGACATTTATCAATATTCAGCACTATTAAAGAGAGAACATTTCGTGTGATTTGTGAGGCGGATGCCAAAGCTCAAATCAAGGCTTGTTAAGATCCTTTCCCCATGCAATCATGGGCATTCAGCATCATTAGAATTCAGCACTGACTGCGTGTTTCATGCTTTGATTTTACTCAGACAATTTAATAATGTTTATTGTGCTGATTATATATATAAATTCACTCAATGCAATAAACATACCTCAGACATCAGTACCCTAAGGGAAATATTTAGTTATAGAAACTTGTATTCACTCAGGATAAGCAAAAGTGAGACCATAGTCAGCATACAAACCTCTCATCATCTTATCAGCATTTGGTTTACTTCAGTAACAAGCATTTTCTCTCTCATAAGTAAATAAATACATATGGGCAGCCAGTTAGGTACATCTGCTGTGATTAGCAATGTCAAGGACAGGACCGTGTCATTCCGTCCTGTCTTCCTTAGGAAAAGCTTGTTCATTTTCATAGGAAAAGCACAAAACAGAACTGATGGATGTGTGATAACTTTGAGGTGACCGTGGCCTTTATAAGCTCAAAATTACGTCCCAAAATCTCCAGCAATTCCGTGCTTGTCCCCTAATTGTTTGTGTCCGTTCCTACCCTACTTGAGCCTTGACCTAGGCAAGCGGACATCTCAGGGAAGATGGATGAGATAAGCGAAGGGGTTTTTAAATCACTTCTCCTTGAGAGGTGCTGCAGGAGGAAGGAGTCCAGAGAAAGCTCCGAAGGGGAGCAAGGTGTGGGCATGGCAGGCCATTGATCCGCTGCCTCGGCTTAGTGCTTTGTGTCGTGCTGTTGCTATCTTCCGTGCCAGCTGATCCTCCATCAAAATCCCAGGGCCCTTAGATGAGGGCATTAGGATTGGGCACAATTAAGAAGTACAGATTTTGGTCCGTTATTAATGCTTGGGATGAAACGGTTCAGCCTGCAGTCTATATGCTCCCCTCTTCTCCTGGCCGGCAGTCCCTGGCTCATTCTGCTCTGGTGCCAGCATCACATTGCTCGGCCCTTCCGGCTCCTCACAGCTGCTGGGCGATGTGGGCTTGCTGAGCTCTGCCCTCAGCACAGCTTCTCTGGGGAGGTTTACTTCAGATCCAGAATCGGTCACGTGAGGCCACTTGCATCAGTCTGTCCGGCAGATCTTCTGTCACCCGGTGGCTTTCAGAGAGTTGTTCTACTAAACCCTGGGAACTCAGTTCTAGTTTACTTGATGTCTTTTTCCCCAGTGGAAGCTGCTAATGTAACCGTCTCTAATTACTCGGTGCAGCACGTGGCCCGTGGCTGAACGAGGGGAGTGCGATGCTTCCCAGCCCTCAGGAATCTGCCATCAGAGCTCCTGAACGCCAACGCTTCGTTGGTTCCTGGTCACATGTAATAGTGATCAGTCGTACGACTCCAACCACTAAGCTGATGTATCAGAAAGCACTTAAAATAGATTGGGTGAGCCTTGGCAGACGCACAACAGAACTTTTCCAAATTTTAGCATATGTATTGTTTTATTCCTCCATCTGGCCAACAGATCATTGTTTGATATCTGAGTGCTTTGCATATCTCCTCCCTTTTCTTGCAACTGAGATACTTACACGTGTGTTTAATACAGCTTAATGCTATTTTTACATACCAGAGGAATAGCTGATGGCTTTCTGTTAATTGCATGCACTTTGCAGTTAAACTTTTATGAAAACGTTCCTGTCTAAATACTTGAAGTCCAATGAAAATTTGTCCTTCTCTTTTATTAGAGGTGTTTATGTAGCAGTCTTAAAAAAGTGACCTGGTTTTGTTTTACAGTGCGGTGGATTCCTGCTTTTTTTATTTCCTCCAAATTGTCCTTCCTCAGTGTTTGCTTGTGGGACCAGGCTGTCCTGAAGAGCTGAGCTGGGATCTAACAGAGAGCTGTGCAATATTTTATCGTACATGTCACAACCTGAGTGTGGAAAAGAAACACCCTTGAAAATGGCATGAAAGTAGAGAAGTTAGGTGATTTTTGTGCAGCTATTTTCTCTGCTCCTCAATAAAAAGCAAGCAGTTAGCCTGACAGCTGTTATATCATGTTATATCGTACTGCTAAGATATTGAGTAGCATTTAAAATAAAACGCCACCATTAAGCTGTATAAACTTTATCCGTTTCACTATGGTTTAATGGAAAAAAAGGAGTTTTTCAATAAAATGACATCATTTTTCCCAGGTTGTAATGTTCACTTTACAACTGTTTTTCTTTAATTCAATTTATTTTACTTTTCTTTTTCTTGGCATCCCTTTTTTTTCTTACAGTTTGGAGAGGGGAGATCTCCTCGCCGAGCATCTGGGCACTGCTCAGACCCCTTTCCCTCCTCCCTGGAGATCCCATGCTAATCCAGAGCTCTATTTTTGTACCTCAGACAGACTCGTATTTCCAGCGCAGCAAGAATGCATTGAAATTTGGTTCTGGGGAGGGATGTGCAGCTCTTCCTGCTGCCCTTGGAGGAAAATCGTGTTGCACTGCTTGTGCTTGTGTAACACCACCAGGTACTTCTCTGTATTGCCCGTGCTGGTGAGGTGTGGGGGGATCTGGTTTCTCTTGTGCTCACTGCACGGTGTATTCCTCTCATTAAAGCATTGGTAGGAGCCCGGGCAAGGGAGCTGCTAATGTGTGTGGCAGCTCGGCGTTCTGGGTGAATACAGGAGGCATCTGTTCTTTGGGGATCAGTGTCAGGAACTGAGCAACAGATCCGCCGGCCAGAGAATTCTTTTAACTGTGATTTTCCTTTTTGTGTGTACTCAAAAATAACATCGTGATGGGCCCTTAAATACCATTTCATACACAGAGCACAATTTCCACAGCACAGGTGGTGCTAATATAGGACAGTCCCCCAGGCACTTGTCGCCAGGAGTTGTACAGCTTGTTCAGTGTCTGCATCCATATGGCAATCTGTCCCATTCATAGAAAGACATTGTAGCTGTGCCTGTGGGTGCTGTGGTCAATGTAGTGTAAAAAGTAGATTTTAACTCTCGGCAACCTATGTTCTGCTGTTTGTTTTATGGTAGGATCCAATTTATAACGTGGGGGAAAAAATCAGCTCTGAGCGAATTCCAGAACAATCTTGCTGGCTGCAGTTTGTGTTTATTCTTGGAGCGCATGGTTAATCAGCAGGTGCACCAGCCCTGCTCCCAGCCCCGCTCTAATGAACAGTTTACAGGAAGTCTTGCTCGGAAGAAACATTTTCGTCCTTGTTTATACCATGAATTAACTCAGAAGTTGCGAAGCTGTAAACGATGTTAGCTGGCTGTGTGTCTTACTTTTTTTTCGTACTACTTTTTCATTTCTGGGCACACGTTTCCTGGCTGTGCTGTGCTCAGGGTGGATGCTGCTGGTGGTGGCTGCCCCTCAGAGGGACAAAGTGCAGCACGTGGGCCCTCCCAGAACGGGGGACTGACTGCTTGGTGTTGTGCAGTGATTCAGGAATAAGCAGGAGAGCATGGTTTATGGCTGCTCTGGTGTCTGTCATTCCATTGCCAAATGTTCTGCTTTAGTGTGACTATTTGTTATGCCTCTTAGTAAACACAAACAAATAGACGCCTAGCACCTGCAGCAGCATCTGATATTTACACTACCTGTATGATTAAGTGTGCTTCCCTGCGGAAACAGGCGTATGTCCTTTAGATTTTTGTGCTTTTGTAAAGTAGCGTTCGTCAGGGAAAGCGAGCAGCAGGGAGAAATCAGTGACTAAACCGTACTTCTCCTTTAGAGTCACCATTTATCATAATTATTTTTACAAACATTTTCCCAAACGGTGCTTCTTCAGCTGCTGCAGGACCGTGGTGGGGAAGGCAGAGCGCTGAACTGTGGCTCTGTATGAGATGTGACAGTCACCTTCTGTGCTGGCCTCGTTGTGCCTGTGGGACAGTGGTGGAAAATACCAAAGTGCGTAATCCCTGCTAATCATATCTTTGGACGTCTCACTGGTTTTGTAGGAGGGTGAAAGACTCGCCTCAGCTCCAAACGTAACGGAATATAATGGTGTTGTTAAACAGGAATAGCTCTTGTTTCCCAGTGTGTGAGTTTAAATGTAACAACAGCATATAAATTACAGTAAAATAAGGTTGGCAAACAGGATCTTGGTACAAAGTATGTAGGTACGGTTGTAATGTTACACCTCAGACCCATTGAAGTTCGAGGTCTAATCCTGTGTTTTTTAATCTCACATGTGTTCTTAAAAGCCTTGCTGAATCTGGGCCAGAGCCGTGGCAGTGCCCCCTCTCTCTGCCCTGCTACTCAGGCCTGGAGGGAGGATGGGGGTGTGCTGAAAGTGTTGCAAGAATACAGGCACTCCAGAAAGTGGTAGAATCACGGTTTTTTTCCTAATTAAACTAAGATACTGAATCAATCCATTTTCATCTGAATATATTAGGAGACTGTTCGGAGAGGAATAAAATGAGATCTAACAGGGATAAGTACAAAGTAGCCCAGGTAGGAAATAGAAATTCCAAACTGCCTTCTCAAAATGACACGTCAGCCGCTCGGCATCATTTGTGTGGGAAATGACTGAGGCATAAGCTGGGTTGGGAAATGCAGACGGGACGTTCTGTGCTGTGCCTTGGTTAAAAAGGTGAGCACGGTCTCAGGAGGTGTAAACACGCGTGTTGCATCTGAGTCCTCCTTTTTCCTTCCCTCCGTTCTGCAGAACCAGTTAAACCACAATTAGAGTGTGGTGCACAATTGGCCACTCTCTTGCGGAAAGGATAAAGAGGAGCTGGAGCAAATACAGAGGAGAGCAGCTAGGGTGATAAAGGAGTTGGAGGGAATAGGCTATGAAGACAGATTAAAGGGAATTAAAGATCTACACCCTGGAAAAATAGAGGCTCTAGGAGGATGTGATTATGGTATGTAAGTACATGAAGTGATGCTACAAAGAGGAAGAAGGAAAAAAATGGTTCTCATTAGTTAGCAATGCTGGAATTTCAAATCCAGCGTTTCAAATCATGTGCGTCTGGGTGTATTTGATGTACTTTTCACTACAGTACTGAGGCACAAGGTTGAAATAAAAATTGGAGTTTTAAATAGTACAGAAACTTGTTAATGCTAAATTCAAGTGCAGGGATGGAATTTCCACCTGATAGAAGTGACGGATTCGACGCTGCATTTTTTTCTTTCAAATAACCCAGCGATGCACTCCGCACCTCCGTGGGTGTGTTGTGGGGCAGTGGCAGCTCTGGTGTGGGGTGGGATGCAGGGCTGCCCCTGGAGGAAGCACCGAGTACGGTCAGAGCACCAGAGGGTCATAATGTTGATTAATAATCCAAACCATCCGTTCGTAGATTAAAACCAGAGGATGATGTGTTTAATTATCCAGTCTGGTTGTACTCGTGCAGTGTGCTGTGAGGGTGGGGGTGGAAGAGCAGGGGAATATGAGCCAGATTTTGTCTCAGTGCCACTGCAAATGCTCCAGCACTCCTTGCAGCAGGCAAGGAGAGCAGTGCTGCAGCAGCAGGCGGATGTCAGGCAGTGATTCTCGGCGCATCGCTGCTCCTGTGTTACAGCAGTGGTGCTGAGGCTTTGTCATTTTTTTTCTGCACAAGTATACAAGTTAGCACACACCGATTAAAAGCAAGCATTTCAGCCTGTGGGCTGCAGTTTTAACCTGATTTGTCTTAAATTGGTGTAGTCATTTAAGACGTAACACACTACTCCTGTTACTTCCAATAGAGCTTGATGTAAAATACGAGCTGCTTTTAGCCCTCGATCTGGATGTGGACTAAAGCAATGAGGAAGGGGAGAAAAAGACTTTAAAAGCAACCACAAACGTGCACGCCAGTTCTAGGAAAAGCTGCCACTGGCCATGCACATCGACTGCCACCTCTCTGAAACCCTCAGCTCTCTGCTGAGCTTCATCCTGCAGTGGCGAGGCATTTCCCCTGCTCAGGCAGTTCTCTCCTCAGATCAAATACCTGCATTCTGGCTGATGCTGTTGCTGGGATGGAGGCATGAATATTTAGAAGTAACCCAGCAGAGTGTGTGACTTAATACTCTCCTTGATGTATTTTTTTACCTTTTTCTATTTTATTTTATTTGGCTCGTGGATTAGGGAGGAAAGGGGTGCCAAGCCACCCTGGTATGAATTCAGAAGGATTTGCACAAGTGCAGCTTTACTGCAAAACGCATCCTTATTCAGGTGATCCTGTCATGAAGAGAGGAACATGCATTCGGGTATGGCTGTTTGCTTGTTGGTGGTGACTTAGGAATCAGTTGGTACAAGAATTTAATCATCACTTCGTTACCATTTAGATTTTAAACGCAGCAAGCATGTCTGACTGAGAAGATCTTGGCATTTCCAGCAGCGTTATTCCTTCTGTGCCTTGTAGTGAGGGTTAGAGTTCCCCAGGCACCATGAGCACTGCAGACCTGGCTCGGTTCGGGCTGTGCCTCACCTCCTCTGCTGTGGGATGGGGTTGGGATGTTCCCATACAGGTCTGCGGTCGGGGCGTTGTGCTGAGCCCCACGCTCCCACCCAGAGCTTTCACAGCACCTGGCAAAGATGAGGTCACTTCCCGTTGCCCCTACAGAATAAAAATAATAATTAAAAAAAGGCAGTTTGTGAGTGCTCTGCTCAGACCTTCTTCCAGGAGGGAAGGAGGAGATGTGGTATTGATTTTTTTCAGTGTGCAGGTGGCTCAGGCATGTTCTCTGCTCTGATAAAACGTGAGTAGATGCTTCATAATTGTAACAGAAAATCAAGGATGCTTCTCTACGTCTCTGACTTCCCCCAGCATTTTGGCAAAGATCATTGGCCTAAGCAGACATGGAAGAGAGACAGTGGAATATGAACTGTGTCAGCATCCTGAATATTTAAGACATGGTCCACTGTATGGCAGAAGTATTATTGCCGAGGCTTCTGCTTGCTTGGTTTTTACATCCACCCATGGCTTCTTTGCGAGTGTTGACAAGCATCGTACCCAGTTTCACCTGGTTGGTAAGTGTGGGCTAAATTAAACCATCTGGAGATCCCTGGGCTCAGGGAGCAGCGTGCAGTGGTGAAAGCAGAGGCACAGATCCCTCTCCCCTGTGCAGAAGGTGCAGGCGCTGGGAGGTGCGTGGCCCTTGGCCCAGCCTGCCCCGTGTAGCCCCACAGCAAGCTGTAGGCAGCAAGAATTAGGTGGACCTTTACGTAGTTTGCAGCTTCCCACATGGATTTTATTACTTCGTTGTATGTCATGAATAGGCTGACTTACGCAAGAAATTTTACTTGCCAGAGGCATTTTTGTTGTGCTTTGATGTAATATCGCTGCACTATTGCATTATTTGGAATTAATTCTATTGTATGTTAAGAATTTTGTGTGCTAATAGCAAGGAGGATGAAAAGGACGTATTCTGCATTGTACATCATTTGTTCCTTCGTTGTGTTGTTACAAAATTGCTTCCACTGCAAAGCATTGCATCACCAGCACCCAAGCAGGGATGTGGGATTTTTGGAAGGAGAGGGTGATAGAAACAGAGATCTACTCCACTGTGTCATTAGAAATCAGACCAAAACTTACTTCTGCTTGCCAGCGCTCAGCTCCTCTGAACATGTGTTTCTGCAGTGAGACCAAGGATGCGTCCAGGTCATAGAAACTGTGCTTCCATGCAGACCAGGCGCAAACATCATCAAGCAATTAAAAAATATGTGTTCGTATTGTGCCAAGAGAACTGTTTGTTTATCTTTTGGATTAAAATCTTCATTTTCTACCTCTGTTTGCTTAAACATTGAGTACTTAGATCAGTTAAAGCAAAACAGAGTTCCGCATTGATTTCCACTGGCTGTGGATCCTTTGTGCACTATATGCGCTCCGGCATGCACCGCCCTTTGTTTTGTTTTGAGGTGCTTCTTAAGGCTCTACCAGCGAACAAGTGGCAATCCATAACATCCCCAGAAGCGAGATGGATAAAATAGCAGTAATCTGATAGTGACACTTAAAGGTCACCAGAACGCACGACTGAAAAGCCGGAGTGGCATTGCGGTAAGCAGCTTCAGAAAGGTGCTGCCCACTGAGGATGCTTGCATTTTTCTTTCAAAAAACCCTAAGAGGGTTGGTTTTTTTTTCCTTTTTTCAAGTGTCAGTTGTTGGTGAGTTTAAGTAGTTGCTCTGCTCCCTTGCATGGCAGTGGGAGCTGTACGTAGGTGCTAAGTATGTCATGCTCAGTGTCCTGTTAGCAGAATGACCTTTAAGTTCCTGTTTACTGGAACTTAAAGCCAGCACCAATCTTCCTGGTTATTGACAGCGCTGGGCTTCGCCATGCTGAGCACAGCGTACAGTTGATACTCTCTTGGTCATTCAGTCATTTTCTTTGGACACAATACCAGGGTATCATGTCCTGCATAGTTTGTCTTGTCTTGTGCAAGATCCCTGGAAAGAAAAGAGATTTGCACTCGGATTTAAAAAATAAATACTAATCTCAGTAGGACTCTTTCCGTTGACTTGGCCATGGCCTTCAGGCTCTTGTGGAGAAACTTTAAAAAACCCTGCTGGGGGTTTAAGCCATGTGACTGCTGTTGATATTATAATGAAATTTACAGTGCTTAAACCCCACAGGAGACCGACTTCTTACTTGGTGTCATGGCATTTCTGTGTTCATCTTGGTGTACGAGTAACGCGGGCTGCGTAATTTAATGCACTAACGTTTTTTGGGTTCTGCCAAACAGGCTGAAATCGTAACTCTCATATATAGTCTTTAATGGAGTGTTAACATGAAAGCCTAATTCCTCACACTTCGCTTTATTCAGAGATGGAAGCAGATGACAAAAAGCATCATTTTCTGAATTATTCCCCTCCAAAGTGCGTGGAGGGCAGTTGACCACGTGCTGTCTGACCTGAGTGGACAGTGTTCCTTCAGCCATCCTCCTTCTCTTCCAACCGAGGGAATGTGCTGAAGTTCTTTTCTCATTTACTTGCAAGGAATGCGTCGCTCCCTTTGTTCTTTTTAAAAACTCAACAGATAGAGCCTCTCCCCACTCGCATGTTTTAAAAACTGATTAAGTTGAACCAGTGAAATACTCCCTTATGGAGCAAGTCTTTGTAAGTCTTTCCACCTACAGTGTTTCTTTAGGAAATTAGCTAGCTGATGCATTTATTTATGCTTGAAAAACTATTCGGAAACTGTCAGAAATAAGATTTTAATGAAATAATGAATTCGTTTCAAGTACATCTCGTAATACCTCTTCCAGTCTGATCTGTACCTTTTTTCTTGTAGAGGAATTAAATTTTTTTTTAAAAATCCTTCCATTATCTTCAGTTTGCTGTTGGGCCCAAAGAGAATCCAGCAGGAATTTCACAGGGAACTCTCTTGCATTTCAGTTCACATGTTGCCTGTGCTCTGCAGTGCTCTATCCAGTGCGTATGAAACAATACAAGAGCAAAATTTTGTGTGCAGGCAGATAATGCTATGGAAAGAGAATAAACGGCATTTCCACATGTGTATAAGCATAAAATGGCAGAAAGTAGGTGTTTATCCATAACGTTACCTGTAATCTGGGATAAAATAAGTCGTAAAAGCCACACCTAGATGCTGGTATGTGTTCATATCCTTTGTGTATGTTTGAAGTTCATAATATGGCACAGACATACTGTTGCAGAAAGATTTGCTGTGGAAAATAGATACGTGTATAAGCGTAAAATAGAGATTTCAATATTATTTTGACATTTTATGTTTAAAAGTCATCTAAGGTTATGGAAGATGTTGCAAAAATAATTCCTTCACTTAAGAAGTTTCCATGCAGAAGTTGAATAAAGAAGATATTTTAGAATATGGTTCATCAGTCAGTGTAACAGATACATTTCCCTGAGCACCACATGGCCTGGATCAAAGCGTCTCATGACTTGGATCAGTGCAGCCAAATCATTACGTATTGATTGGAATCCCGCTGGAGGATTAACCCCTTAGTGTTCATACGAATTTGTTCTTTAACCCTGGTTTCAGTAGTCAGAAAGCTCAGCGACGTTCCTGCCAAATCTTAGCAAGGTTAACAGCCCCCACTAACCCCTCGTGCTGAGGAACCCTTTGATTACACGGTTCCTTTTTTATGATGAATTTTACATTTGAAAACGTTGGTGAATATATTTTGCGGGGATGTAGGAAGCCTGTGCTTGTGCAAAGAAACAGCCTGCAAGAGGAGAAAAATGGGACTGACAAAAAGCAAAGAGCAACCAAAAAAAACCAAACCCACGCACAGTAAATAGATGATGTGGTGGGAAAGCCAAGGCTTGGTGCTTTTCGCTGTCTGTAGTGGGGTGGTGCACCTTGGGCCCAGCTGTACCGTGTTCGAAGAACAGACCGCTGTATGGAGATGACTTCTTTTCCCAATTAAGTTGAATTGTAAATATGCAATATTCAGACATTCCTCAGCAAAATATCAAGCAGGATATTAAGCAGGTCTGTCAAATGATTTCTCCCCCGTCCGTGTTAATTTAAATTCTTTACAAAGCTTTTAATTAATGAATGAAATGTAGGAGGATAGCTAAGTAAGAGTGACACGTTTCACTCTGCAAATGCTATTTAATTCTGTTTTGAAAACCTGTGTGCAGAGTCAGGTGGGTACCATGAGATGTTAGGGCTGTTTCAGGATCTGTTGTTTTACTCTTTGTGAAGAATAATTGGTGCGGTACCTTCAGTTACAACACTTGCTCTCTTTTTTCTTTCTCCCCTCCAGTTTATCCCACGAGGAGCACTCACACAGCCATCCGCTCTATGGACACGGCGTATGCAAATGGCCAGGCTGTGAAGCAGTATGTGAAGACTTCCAGTCGTTTCTAAAGTAAGAATGGATTTTTGGCACTCGCATTGTACAGAAAGCATGCCTTGAAATGTTGTGCGCTGTCACTCACCACGGGTCTGATGCAAAGCCCATTGAAGTCAACTGAGAGCTCCCTTTCACTTCAGTGGCTTTTGGATCAGGCTCAAGAACGTTTTAACAGGGGATAGTGAATTAGCCCCATGGGGAAAGTATGGTCTTGCTCAGTGTATTACTATAAAACAGATTGTTTGCGATTCTGCAGTTGTTTTTTTTTTTTAATTTCATTAATTTTTAAGTTGCAGTATTGAGAATGTAAACAATGCAACCTTGATCTAACCTTGATTTCAGTTTAATTTAGAAATTTAGTCTTAAATTAAGTCCATAATTGGACAGAATTGCAGAGCATCACGTGAAATTTAATTTATGTCAAATAAGTAACTGATGAACAAAGTCTACACAACTAAAAATAAACTATAATTAAATTAATTGGGCCCCTGCAGTTTGCTGCAGACCTTTCCTTGCTGCCAAAGAACACAATTTTACACGTTGCATAAACAGTGCATTATGGACTAGTACGTGGTAATGTGTGCATCCCAATGCAGGGAAGGACCAACAGAGCTCTAATAACTTGCACATGGCTGCTTCACAGCTTAATCATCAGCCTCACCCTTCTGAGCTGTTCCTACTACAAAAGAGTTTTCTGTCTGGGTTGATCACCAGGTACACACGTGCTTCTGCTGCATCCACGTTCTTGAGTGTTTGCGCACTGGTCTCTTTGGAATGATGATGGCTATTCAGTTGCTGGATCTCAAAAGTGACTGTGATTTAAATGCACAAAGGGGCAAATTCTCCCATTTACAGTGGTGATCTCATGAAGTTAGTCCATGTAAGTCTGTGGAATTCATCAGGGTAGATAGGTAGAATTGGTCCCAAAACATTCAGCTGTATCTTTTCTTTCTGCAGCAGTTTGTAGGTTTTCATGTGAGAACAAGTAGCCAGCAGAGAATGTCAGGTGATGAGGTACAGGCAGGTTTTTGCTCTCAACGGTGTGGGCAAGTTCTGCTTCCATTGGTGAAACCCTCCTGAATTCAGTAGGTGCTAGTCGTAGTATAAACCTCTGTTACAAGTCAGGAATGGTACAGTAATGAAAAGGTTCTCATTACAAGAGGATTACAAAATAAGAAGGTACTAGTGATAAATTTCCATGAAGGGTGGCCTGCCTCATTTCTTTTAATTCATCCTGTTGTTCACTTAAGTGAAATAAATGCTAATCTCTCCATACTAGCCAGCTCATTCATATTCATGCCATACCATACCGTTTAGACCTTTAAAACAATTCTGTTTTTTATGGCAGTTAATGCAAGGGAAAGATGCTGTGGTAACCTTACTGGAGCAATCCGTGTAGTTGAGTAAGGTCAGATTGTGCCACCTCTGCTTGCTGTGGTAGTCCTCTGTTGTAGAGTAGAAGTAGATCTCCTGGTTCTAGCAAGGTTTGTTGCAACACAGTGCGCAGCTTGATGTGACCATGTGTAGAAAATAGAGCAGTTGGTTGAGTCACATGGTGTGAGCGGAGACAGGATTGGTTTAGATGGTATTCTGCGGAAGTTCTGGTAGACCCAGACCACCAGTCCATGTGAAGGAGTGTGGAGAGCCATCAGTAGGGGAAAGTAACCTGGAAGCCATTACAGGCCAGGCTGGACTTGAACCTGTTCTCAGCAGGAAGCGGCTGTGGCTGCTCACGGCTCCAATAATTTTAGTTATCGCTCACATTTTCATGGCAGTGATCTTTGTTCCCCATCAGAACTTCTAGCAGAAGTGTGTCTCTCTTAAGCCCGCTGGCTCACACTTGTTTTCTCATTATCCAAATTCTACAGTGTCCAAAGTCCTACTGTTCAGAGTGATGCTTAACCCTAAACAAATGCAGAAATAAACGTCCTGGAGGAGCAGATTGACACTGTTAGAAGTGAGCATTTCTTCATGAAATGTTACTGTAGCCTTCCAAGTCTCTTGTGGAGCATCCTTCCTTACATTATTGACATTCAACAAAATTCATTACTCAGTGAGAAGGTAACAGGTAGATGCTCGAAGTTTCTTTCTGGTACTCGTGCAATCCACAAGTCCCTTTTGATGGGCCCCTCAAGAGAAAAGCTCTTGTTTACAAGTGAAATACAGCCGGTGTATCTATTCAGCATTGCTTAATTTCACTTACCTTGGTAAAAAGGCCTGTTAGAAAAAGCAGAGAGGAGTTACGTGTGGAACGAGAGCCTTGTATGCCAATAAAATGATTCTGCAGTTAAAGGAGAAAAAAGGACTCACAGGTCTAAAACATGGTTCGTTTCTTTTCCTCCTGAGGAAGAAATATCATAACTGTTGGTAAATCAAAAACAGAGATTTGACACTCTTCTGTGATCATTCTGTAGTGTTTGTTCCCAAGGTGAGGTACACCACAGGGCCCTTGATTTCAAAGATAAATACTGTACAAATAACGATCCTGGTTGTCTTTCACTCACAGCCAACAGGAGGATGCTTATCAGAACCAGCAGATACTCCAACTATTGTACGCATTTATTTCCCTGTTTCTTTTAGAAATAAGTTGCAGTTTTAGCGTTGTTTTTTAATCTGTCAGCCACTGGTTGCCATGTGATGTGGCATCAGTTAGAGCTAACTGATAGCAGCGGGGGCAGCTGCTAAGCCTAATGAAACAGGAGCACCCCGCATGGTCCCCAGTGCTGCCCGAGCCTAAGAACACAAACACGGCCAGTGGCAACGCTGTGACCTGGTGGCCTTCTGCCAAGCCTTGGGGAGCAGGGTGGAGGCTGGAGGGGCCACACGTGTCTTGTGCCTGAACCAGCGCCCAAGTCTCAGTCGGCAGCGAAAGAAGCAATTAGAGAGACTTTCCTTTGGAACCGACTATCTGTGATCTCATTTGTATGTCTTTAAAGGCCATTGCAGAGAGAAGTATGCCCCTATATGACAAGTTGTTTAGGAAATCGCTGCTGGAGGGAGGGTGGTTCGTTCAGAGAGGTATCTAGGCATCCAGGGCATAAATTGAAGGAGGAGATGGAGTATGGTTTTATTTTCCCTTTTATCTTTTTGTTGCTGTTATTTGATTGCGGTTTGGATGCGTTTAATCATGGCAGCACCATGTTAAAATCAAATATACTCCTTAAATGAGAGATGCAGACCTTTGGAGAGATCCTGCAATCCCTAGTGCAGTGATGCTGGCAGGCTGCTTCGTGCGCATTTAGCTGATGAAACCAAGGAGAGTTTATGTGAAAGAAACTACTAAGTGCACTCCCTAATGTTTTCACAAGTGTTTTTATCATGGTAACATCTTGTTTACTTTAGTTGCCTGCCTAAAACTACTTGGAACATGTTAAGAAAACATTTCGAGAAAGCTTCTACAAAGAGGCTTTTGTTTAGCAGCAACTGTGAGACTGCTCAGCTCACAAAGGTGTTAACTTTCAACCCCTTAAGCACTTCCACATGAAATTCCAGCAACTATGTTTGTGGTTTTGGAAAAACAAAGTGTATATTAAAGAAACCAGGTATATGCTAATACATGTTGAAGTAGGCCGGAAATCATAAATTGTTTCAAAGGCATTAATTGCTCTGTCATTTTGCGTGTCAGAATGTGCCGCAGCGAGCTCATCTCGCAGACCTCGAGGTGGGCAGGGGAGCGGGGCGGCCCTCCTGGACCCTGACACCCCAACCTCCATCCTCCCCAGCCGACACGGGGGCTGCGGGCAGCGGGGCCGTGCTGCCCACGGTGCGCGCGGGGAAGAAAGCGGTCCTTCCAGTTCCCAGACGGTCGCCTATTCCGAGCCGCTGTTGGGATTTCGGTGCTACAGTTTCTTTTACAACATCCTTATTAACCTTTCTGACATTGTGCGGAAGTTCAGGACCTCTCCAGGCGCTGCGGGAGGAGGCCGGGTGGCCCAAATCCCACAGTGCCCTCTAGTGACACCTGGCATATCGGGAGGAAGGCTTTCCAAAAACGAGCCCGAGGAGCGTCCGCGCGCAGCCCCGCACCGACCGGCGTGGCGTCCGCGCTGTGTGCGGACACGGATGCTTCCGCCCTCCTGGTTCGCACTGGTGTGAGTGGGGCGGCTCTCGGCCCGCCGTGGCGCATTTCATGTCTTACGGTGCTCTGCGTTGATGCTTCACCTTATAATTTCCGGTGTGTAATCAGAAAGCATTACTTAAGAGACGAGGATCATCTTTGTTTCAGTCTTTTATTGACACTGTCTACCGTATTACTGCTGTGTCTAAATGGTAAAATTTATTATTAGCAATAGTGTCACAAAAGTCTGAGACAGCGATTTTCCTTTCAATAAAAGTAGTTAAAAACCTTTTAGAAAATCCATAATTTTGATTGCTGGTACTTCATAAATGTATAACTGGTACTTTTTAGCTGTCTCTTTAGGGAAAAATGAGTTTTATCACCTGCAGTACCTGGGTTAATGAAATTGTGTGTTGGAATTTAGCCAGAATGAAAGATGAGATCATTCGGTGGCACTGATATTGGCAACAGGTCTCATAAAAGGGTTCGGCTCTTTTTAGAGAAGTGTCCTTAGCGTTTTCCTCTTTTTTTTTCTTTTTTTTTTCTTTTTTTTTGAGGACGGAGGGGAGATTCGACGTATTTGTCATGTTTTGTAGTTTCTGTGGTTGTAAGATTTTCATCTGCTGTAATATCCCAAAGCCAGCGACCTAAAAGCTTCCAACAAAGGCCAAGGGAAACACAGCAGTGTCCGTCAGTGCCCAGCAAAGGAATTTTCTTGCTTCAGATTTCAGCTCCAGTTACTGTTGCAGCCCTTTAAGAATCACAGCTCTCAGCTCAAATTTGAAATAATGCTGCTTCTTTCTCATGGTCCTCTGTGTTTGATTGTTTGTGGATATTAGCTGTCCAGGAAATCCCATACTTACAGATATAAATCCAAAATGATCTTGTTTTTCCGCAGCCAGCCCAGGATGTATTAGACAGTTATGATGATTTGTTAATTTTTGTGACCTGTATTTATTTTATGTGTGCTGTATGCTTTCAAGGAGGGAATCGACTGTCGAAATAGGCTACTTTTGTCAAAAGGGAAGCTCTTGACTCTTTCCTTTTAAGCCTTTGCTTTCTTTACTTTTGGAGAGTTCTGTGTGTGCACCTCCATATGGTGGTAAACAAGGGCTGCATTGTGCCCTGACATATAAGCTTAAACCCAACCCTGTTATTGAAGAATCTTTTGAGATGTGTGAGCTGGGATTCTTGAAAGGCTGTCAGGCTTGGGTGTCGGTTTGAAATGTGCCTTGAATGTATAACTCTGCTTTCATTTTAATAGTGCAATATTTTTTTTTTCTAATGTAATATTAATCGTCACCCATTTGTGGTAAAATTTCTTC
>NW_026294690.1:15574199-15651699 GCF_026119805.1 Tympanuchus pallidicinctus | reverse complement strand
TTTAATATAAGTTTTATAAAAACCAAACTACCAGTCATAAAATGTCAGAGTCTTGCAGAAAATGTTATGAGAGGTGGTCTGTTATTTTAACAAGTTTCCTGAGAATTAGAAGAGCAAATCTGCAGTCTTCCTGGTAAACTGAGATACGAGATAATCTTTAACCAAGATGCAATAATATTTATGCTGAAGGCAGATGAAGATTCTTCAGTTACAGTCAGCTTGAAAAGCCCGAATGCTTCTTTCCCTCCTGCAGTTCGTGGGCATGTCTGTGCCTGGAACTACAGGAGGATGCCCTAGTCATGAACAGCACAGAGATGATGCCAGGTCACCACCTGTTTGTAGGTCCTTACAATGTTTTTGAGAGGTTTATCACTGCTGAATTATTCTGATTGTCACGAGTGACTGATATTGATGGATTCACACCCATTTAGTGCTGAGGAGTACATCCTAGCTTAGAGTCACTGCATGAAGTCCCCAGGACGAACATTATTTCAAAGTGGTATGAGGGATAAGCCAAAGGTTTTTTTGTGTTTGTTCCTGTTGTTGTTTTTTTTTTAACAGTCTTACTAGCACAGAGGATAGGATGGAGGCTTCATGTAGCATGGGATGCTGATAGCAGTGAGACTGTCTGCGTGTTAGCCAGGAAGGATGGGTGAAGGAAGTTTGTCCTGCTTCTGAAAAGCCCCTGGAACTCCCCACTTCTCCCTCTCTTCATCCTGCATGTCAATCCTTGGATAATCTGCATAAGTATGAACATGGGAGGAGACAAAATTTATCTTCCAGTGCCTAGTATATCTGGCTGGGACTTGTGCTTCACAGATCTGTGATGCAATGAAGGTCTAGCTCCATAGCAGAGTTTTCAGTGACTTGGTCTGCAGCACCCAGTGTGGCACAGCAGGGTCAGCTCTACCCAATACTTCTGCAACAGAGTGGCACAAATCAGTGCTATGGACAGCAACTTGTGTTCTGTGAGCCAGGTAGAAGAGGGACCTCATAGCTCCAAGGAGGAGCAAATCCATTGCATTAGAGGGATGCACTTCAGGTTTTGAGTGTGGTGGGCCCAAAAGAAAGCTTTTTTTTTTTTTTTTTTTCCCCAATGTAATTATTTTATCCATAGAAGCTTCATCAGTGTCATGGAGATAAGTTCCATGAGTTCTAAAGAAAGTAACTTTTTGAAAAAGGAAAAGTCAATCAAATCAACAAGTCAAAAGTTTGATTGCAAATGGAGTTTTGCAGAAGTATCATGAAGCTTTTCCATCACAAACATGTTTTAAATACCACAGACAAGGTAGAGATCTCCTCATATTTCACTTAGATTAAACAATCTTGACATGATCATTTGTTGCTATTATAAATAATGAGAACTAGGCTTCTGGGTAAGACACAAACATAGGAACATATCCCTATCCTTAGCAAGACCTTAGCTGGAATAGGACGTTTATTTTGTAGCACCACCTTTGAATGGAAAATCACTTCAGGACAGCAGCAAGGCTTGACACACTTGAAAAAAGTATCTCCTAATAGGAGAACATAGAGATAGCTGTCCATTTTCAGTGGAGTGAAAGCTCTACTTGGGCTTATTTTTTGTAGCATCCATTGACACTCTTAAAAAATGGATCCTGAACCTTTATTGTACACAGCCTTATTAGGCACCTAACAGGAGGGAAGAGGCTGCATCTTGGTTGTCTCTTGCATTGCTCATGGTTCCTTTCTTTCCCTTTGTCCATAGTGCTTTTCCTGCTGCTGAAGAGGTCTCTTCCCATTGTTCTGGGTTTCCATTTTCACATCCTTGCTTCTTGCCATTGTTTTCTGTCTGCTTTTCCTCCTGTGCAATGTCTGCACTTTTCTGTGCCTTCCGTCTTGTTCCTTGGTCCACAGACTCCTATACTTCTCCTCTTCCTGAGCCCCTTTGTGTCTTCCCTCTCCTGCTTATCACATATGCAGTTTCAGGATTTAACCTCTCCAGACCAAGGCGTATGTCTTGATATCCAAGTTTTCAGAACACTGTACGTGAGCTCTGGAAGAGTTTCCCATGGAGCCACTATTAGGAACCTAGACTGTGGTGGAGCCCCAGAGAACTGGGGGAACCTCAGAAGGTCAGTCTTGCCATGAGGAACTGGGTGGCCATCTGAAAACTGCCGCCATTTAGAGCTTTCAGAAAGAACATCAGAGAAAGGAACGGGGCTTCAGATGGGACTATAGTGCTAGGGTCTTTTCCTACCCAGCATTGTGCAGCACAGAGCTCTCAGGCTTCAGTAAACTCCATGGAGAACCAAGAATTTGCTGTTTCTGATCTGCTCCTCAGTGCTGGACCTTCAAATCATAGAATCATAGAATTGTTTGGGTTGGAAGGGATCTTTAAGATTATCTAGTTCCAACCCCCCTGTTACAGGCAGGGACACCTCCCACTAGACCAGGTTGCTCAGAGCCCCATCCAGCCTGGCCTGGTAAGGTCCTTGCCCCCAGGTACTGAATTTCACCAGGCTGCCTCTGGACGTGTGAACATTTCAGGCTTCAGATCTAAGTCCTTGCCACAGGGGACTTCTATGGATCTGAAGCCTTGTGGTTTCTCCTATGCCCTTAGTCAATATTGTCATTCAGGGGAGGGTTCTGCAGCCAGAGGCAGGGATCCCTTTCCAGCAGGGCACGGGAGAGCTGTGAGTGCCAGCTGAGCCCATGGCTGAGGACACAGCTGCTCTGTTCCCCCTGTCCTGCCCCATGCCAGTGGCAGGGTTTACCAGTCCTACTTCAACTGCACCTTGAGTGTATACATTCAAATGTAGTTTTGTAGGCTGAGTACCGGCAGAAAAGCAAACAATTGCCTACAGAAGCTTAGAAGCACTGGAACAGAGCTGCAGTAATCAGTTTATTTCTGTTGTATAACAGCCCTTGCCCAATAACGCTATCAGTAGATGAGGAGCATTTCCCTGCAGCTCCACTAAGAATCCCCATGTGCGGACAATCTGCGCTCCAGTGAGTGCCACCAGTGAGAATGTGCTCCCATCAGTGCCCAGTGAGTCCTCCTGGCTTCTTCTGAGGAAGCTTGCTGAAGGAGGAGCTGCTGGTGACAATCTGGTTTTTTATCGGTACTGCTTCCTAACATAGGGGAAAAACAGTTTAAAGAAATTCTTCAGATTTTTTTACTTCTCTTCAGTGCTTTGAAACTGAGAGACCTCTATTTTTCATAATTTAAACTCCTGCCTAACTGGGTGAGTGTTTGAATTCCTAGACTATGACAAAACACCAGTGTGCGTCTGCCTGAAATGTCGAGAGGATCTTTAATAACGTTCACCCACCAGAAACGGCACTAAAAGCGTGCTAAGATGATGACTGAGAACAATAAAAGCAAGGACCCCAGCTGCTCCGGGCCAAACACCGTTTTGCTGAGGGGCCCGGAGGAAGCACAGTGCAGGGCATGCTCCATGCTGCCCACTGGCTTTGCTGGTGGCTTTCCCTGCTGCCACTGCTGTGCTGCAAGCAGGAAGTTTTCAGGTGCCTCTGAGCTTTGTTTGTTTTGGCTAAAGCTTTGGTTCCTGCGGTAGCCTGCAGACCAAAATTTAATGCACAGATGACCCTGCCAAGCAGCCCCAGCGCCCAGGAACTGCTAAGAATGAGAGATTGCACAACAGAGCTGCAACAAGACTAAAATATTTCTTGTTTTGTATTTGTTCTGTGGAAAGCACGGCAGCTGAGGGGTAAGACCTCTGCTTTCTCTGAAGAAGTCCTCAGAGGACTCTGAAAGGGAGACGTTCCCACTGTGTTGCTAAGAGCCCGCCCCTGCTCTTCTGTGGTCTCCAGATCTCCAGAGCGGATCTGGAGGCAGATTGCAGGAGGTCTAGTATCACCTTTAGCTTTTCTTTCTTGCCATGGAGATTTTTGACCAAGAAAAGAAAAGCAGCTTGCAAAGGCCAGTGATTTGGCTTTTGCACTTCCAAAGCACACAGTGGTGACACCATTTTTTCCTTCATTTAATTCCTGCCTTGGAAAGTTGTGTGCCAAGTTTTATCCCATTGTGACATCTTTCTGGCACAGGCAGAACCCCCTTGCTCTGCAAAGAGCAAGACAACCTTGACTGTAAGGTTATGAATGGGGATTTATGACCAAGTCTCTTTTTATATACACTTAGCCCAGCTTTACTGCTACAAACAGATGACTGTGATAAGGTGGGCAGGTTGTTCAACATTTCACTGGAATGCGAGCACAGTTCTCCTCTTGGCACCAGGATCCTGATTGTCTAAAACAAAACTACAGAAATTGTCATGTCTAAGAACCTGATCCAAGTCCTATTGGAAACAGGAACCTTTATGTTGAGCATGTAGGCTAATAGCACATCTTTTTCATTAGTATTGTCTTCTAACATATTCCCACTTCTTAATTTTTTTTTACTTTTGTTCCCCTGTCTTTTTTTAAGAGCAGCCAGAAAACGTCCTATTTTCCTTTAGAAAAAAAATTATCTATATATTGTTTCCCATACCAGTGAGGTTTAGTGCCTGGCCAGTGCGTTGGTAATGTACTTGGAAGCCGTTCTGGCCACAGCAGTACACTGTGATCTTGAGATCTCAATGGGAAATTGCAGGGGAAGTGAGGGTCAGCCTATGGGCATTCCCTTAACATCTAACACAGGAGCCTGGCCACACTTCTGGGCTGTGACACGATGGATGCAGGTAGCATTTCCGCCCAGCTGCCATTTGGCATGCACCTTAGGGATGCCAGCAGTGGTGATTCCAACTGCTGCTCTTGTCCCTGCCGGGTTCCCCTGACAGCTCTTGGGGGGTCACAGTGATGTGGGAGCTGCAGCCCATCCACATACTGCTCATCCCATGGTGCAAAAGGAGGACAAAGCATGCAGGGTCACTGCACAGCGTGCCTTCTGCTGCGCTTCCCGGGTTAATAAACATGATTCACTGGTGTCTTTTAGCTGTCAGGGCTAGAGTGAACCTCTCGGTGCCAGCAGGTCTAGCTTTTCTTGCTGAAGGGCTAATGCATTTTGCTTTGAGAAATACTGACACCCAGCACCAGGCGTTAGCTTTGCCTCATGAACAGACCGTATACAATTTCCAAACTGCTCAGCAATAAAACTCTCCTGTCTTCTGCGTTGGTGCCAACTGTTTAATTAGGAATAAGCAGAGGTTGGATTTTATTCCTACAAGTAATAGAGCGTTTTTTTCTCCCCCTTCAGCTTGCAAAAGATAAAGAGCGCCTGCAAGCCATGATGACACACCTGCATGTGAAGTCAACTGAACCAAAAGCCACCCCTCAGCCTGTAAGTACTGAACTGTGCAGAAAGCAAAACCAAACCTCACACCAGACCTCTTTTTCCTGTTTCCCACCTGGGTGTGTGACACGAAGCGTGGCTTTGCTGTGTGCCACAGGGAGGAGATGCAAAGTGAGAAGTATTTGGTAGTTTTTCAGGGGGCACAGCCCAGAGACCCACCTCTCTCCTTCCTCCAGGAGGCTGATGAGAGCTGGACCCCAAAGAAGGGCCTTTTGGTGGTCTGTAGGTTGCTTTACATTGGTGCCACTTGCATGAAACCTTAGGAAGTGTTAGGAAGGAGACGTGATTAAATTATATGTAGCGTATTTATTTGACTTTCTCCCTGTCTGACAGGAATTTACAGTAGAACAGACTCTTGTCGCATGTTTCGATGATAATCACTGTTGCCTAGTATCAGGTTTTATACCACTGAAACTGAGAAGGGAAACCTTCTCCACTGCAGATTTCTCTTCAGAAAAGGTGCTGTGGGGGTGGCCAGTGGGGTAGGAGGGCTCGATCAGCCACTCCATAAACTCCTTGCTAGGCAGCCAGTGGCTTTGCAAGCCAAGCCATCTCCTGGGTCCCCCAGTACAGGGCAAGCCCTCCGTCTTCTTCCCTGACCAAAGCGACTCCTCGTCTGTTGTTTTCTTCTCACCTCTTGATGCTGAAAATGCTCCTCAGAGCTTCAGATGATTATTCAAAATGGAGAGAGTGCTTTGCTTCTTGATTTTAAGATTTGTAAGATTTAAAGGTACACTGGCTTTATTTGATTTTGCTTTGAGTCATTGTGTGAAAATTAATTGAGCGTTGACAATCTATAGTTAGTACTAGCAATTTTAATCAATATGCAATGATGCAGCATAATGACAAAGTATTGGTTTATCTGTTTTGACTGATTTTTTTTCTATAAATAAAGCAAACATACACCCATATATGTGTGATTTATGGTGATAGAAATAAAAAAGAGTCAGACTATTAACCCAGCAAATATGGTAGCCTGCCAAGATGCAGTTGGTAGACAAAATTAATGTCTGAAACAGAACACATTACAGAGATAGAGAACATAAAATCATTAAACACTTCGCGCACCCATTTTTACTAGGAACGGATTTCTCACTTTCCATGTAGTTGGGAATAAATGGCTGCAGAAGTGGATGGGAAGGCTAAAGGATAGAAAATTACAGGCTGTTCAGGAACGCTGGAGCAGATGTCAAAGTCAGTGGGAAGTTTTCGGGGCAGTCTTGGTGGAGTTGAGCGGTAGGTACGAACCCTTCCATTTTGGCTGATGAGATTCATGAAGCTGCTTGGTCTGGAGGATAGCAGCTCTCCAGAGTAGAAACTGCGTGCAGCATCTATAAAAATAACATTCTTCTAGTTCCTCGTATCCATCTCAGCCTGAATGCAAATGCTTCAGCGCATTGTTGGCAAAGTGCGTAGACCCAACAGAATGGGAGGAGGCTTGGTTTCTATAGCTCTTACTGGATTAAAAATTAAAACAGCGGAATAATCTGGGAGTCTCAGAGCACTCTGCCTTGAGGCCTTTCGTAACAGCAGTGCCCCTCAGGAGGAAGGATTAAAAACTAAAGGGAGGAAATCACAAGAAGGCCAGCGCTGCTTGGCAAGGCAGCCGGTGATCAATGCTGCGCCGCGGAGGGCAGCAGCTTTGGCGGGCGTTGTAGGCTATGGAGGTACCAGGCGGTGTCGCCGTGAAGATTAGTGTTAACAGCTAATAAACAGGGAAAGCAGAGGGAAAGAAAGAGAAAAAAAAAAGTAAAGGGGGAACGCAGGGGGAAAAGGGCTGTCTTGATTAGTATTAAAAATGTTTTACATTCTGGAAAATTATAGCTTTGTTGGGGACCTCCTACTAAATTTATTTTTAACTGCTCTATTGAAAATTCTGTACCACTAGTCAACATTATCTCTCAGTTGCTCAGCACAGTGTTTCTTTATTAAAAGAAATAGGCATGAATATTTTTGACTGAAAAATTAATAGCTTTTGAATTCATACACAGCAGGTTTTCTTTTGCAAAGAAGTCCAATATCGCTGCACAGCACTTCTATAACCATTTATTTAGAGTCCAAGTCAAACCTTTGACAGCTAGAGCAGTGTTACAAGCCAACATAAAGAACTCCAAGATGTAAACCAACAATAGGCAGTCTGTGTGAGGTTTGCCATTGTCAAATACATAGATTGTTTGGATTAGTTTATGTAAATGTACTGTTGTATTACCCTTTGGAAAAAAAAAGATCACATTTGTGTATGAAAAGTGGTTTCGTTCACAGGCAGCATTATAAATTCCTTATCCTTTAACTTACATGTTAGAAGTAAAAATTGGTGCCTGACAGGCCTATATTGTGTGGCACTCTGTTGTTGGATTGAAACTGCCTTCTTTTCATTTATTGAAATATAGAAAAATTTATTATAGATACCATCTGATAAATCAGAAATTATTAAAATATGTATAGGTGAAGCATTTGAAAATTAATTATAAAATGTAGGAGTATAGTGTTTTGCATAAATTGTGCTTTCGTTATGAAAAAATACACAGGCACCGCATAGACTCTGCTAGACCCCAGTCCTTTTAACTCAGTGGGATAGGACTTTGGTAAAAAGATCTGATGACCATTATTGCAGTGCAAAGTGTTCTTTACATCCAGTAATTAATTTTTTTGCCAACATAACTAATGCAAGGTGTACGTTAGAATTAATATATTACGGTGCATCAGCAGTTATACAGGAAAGAGTGGCTGCAAATCCAAACGTAGCAATGAATTGGGATTTAAAATTACACCCTTTTCATGACTGAGAAAACGTTTTTATTCTGCTTAAAGGATCTTAATGCTTGTTTTTAAACAGTTTTGTTGCTGTGAGGCGGAACTGGTGCCTGAGCTGCTTAGTTCACTGGTGCTTTCACCATGCGCCTTGTGTAACCTGTGCTGGCCATTGGCCTTCCGTTGGGCTTCACACAGGGCTGAGCAGTGGTGGCTGGACCCCAGGCAGCTTCTTGATGCTGCTGCACTGATCACAGCTCAGCCAGGGATGGGGAAGCTGGTCCTGTCCATCGATCGCATCCCCACCTGCAGGTGCTCCTTGCAGTTATTTCCACCCCTCCAGTGGAAGGGCTAGTGCCCCACGCTGTTGTACCAAGGCAGGTGCTCTGTAAAGCTCTTCAGACTTACAAAGCCAAGGAGACTTAACATGTTCTCGTGTAATTCAGTACTGATGACCCGAGCTGTTGGCACATAGGTCTGTATGTGGGGTTGCTGCAGGTAGGGCAGCTCTTCTGCCTCAGGGGAGCTCCTTTCTGGGCAGCCGAGAGAGTGGCACTGAGGAAGGGCTGAGCATTGACACAGGTTGTGCTGGCTGCCTGTTTGCTAATGGCCAGCTTTGTAATTACCATGTCCAGAGGTGCAGCAGCTTAAAAGAAAATGGAAGTACCTCAGCTTAGCACTTGGAACGCGCAGAGTTGTCCCTCTTACTGCTGCATGTGTTGTTTTGGTGAGAATAAAGGACTGAGCAAAGTG
This sequence comes from Tympanuchus pallidicinctus, assembly GCF_026119805.1. Lineage (NCBI taxonomy): Eukaryota > Metazoa > Chordata > Aves > Galliformes > Phasianidae > Tympanuchus > Tympanuchus pallidicinctus. Next base: position 15,642,920 of record NW_026294690.1, on the reverse strand, counting down.
AGAACGAAGCTGTGAAGGAATATGCTGTGACATATCTTTGTAAGGTACGTTTTTTTTTCAGCGAGGAACAAAACAGAGAAGCCAGAACAATGATTGCTCAAGAGCTGTCACTCTGGTTTTGCTGTTAAGATGGTTCCCCTAAATTCTGTTTTTGTTGGTGCAAGTGGTCAGCGTGGTAGGTTAAGATGGAAATGTGATTTTATTTTGGAGGATTAACTAACACTGCAGTTCACAGGAAGGAAAGGAAAAGGAAAAAAATCACGAACCAACAAATCATTGTGCACGCTAGGTGCCATATCCATCTTTAAAAACTGGTAGAAAACTTGAAGAGAAACTTTTGGCACCTCAAATGAAATGTACTGTTAGATATCCCTTATTTAATGTATTTTTTTTGCCCTAACCATAGCAATTACGATTGTTTTGAAATACTGTTTTTAGCAACTGTAATAACAAAGCATTTTAAAAATGGTCTTTTAACTCTTGAGGGAATGACTGAGCATTTTAGCTGCTGTAGCCATACTTTATAGTTTGAAAAAATAACGATACGCAGCAATAAAGAGAGATTCTCAAGCACAACAAAAGCTGTTTTTATATACTGGTTTTCATTAAGTCTCACTCCTCAGCTTCGGTTTCCTCAGTGCTGCTGCCAATAACAACACCTGCTAAGTGATTGCTGCCTGCCAGGCTCCCATCCAGCGCTGCTGTGTCCGAGCTGGAGCAGGAGAGGAGGATGCAGCATTGAGCAAAGCTCTGGGCCCAGCCTGCCATCCCACCCTCCGTGTCAAGAAAAGCAGTCTCTGCTTTGGAGTGTTGTAGGGTCCAGCAGCTCAGTTCTGATAAACCCTCACCTCTAATCACAACCGAAACAGCAGCATCAATGGCAGGGGGAATCCCTGCCCTGCAGCAGTGGGTATGGCCTCTCCGTGACATTTATAAATGTGTATTTCCTTTTTTTTTTTTTTTTTTTTTTTTTGCTTCTTCTAAAAGTGTTTCAGATGGGGGTTTTTTACTGCAGCCCCTATTGTCATGGAAGATATTTACACAGAAAGGAATCAGGCTGAGCCCTAATGGGAGAGCCACTTACTGGAAATCTATTTTACAGGGTGAGAGAGAGGGCTACCTCTCTGTCTTGTTTATATCTAAGGAAAAAACCATGACTCAGTCTTCACCTTTAATAGGAAGACATGACCATTTCTTGAAAGGGAAGGTTAATACTAAAATCCTAAGCAGGATATTGGATGCTGAAACAATTAAAACATTTATGGATGTTGAGTTAAAGCGGCACGAGGCACGGTTCTTCAAAACTGAAACTGAACAAAGCACCCAGCACCCTTCGCTGACTAAATTTACAGAATTTCAGGACTTCAAACTGTTACCGGGTTTGGTGGCTTTTTGTTGTTTTATTCTTGTTTTCTTTTGTGGCTGGAGGAAATCCTCCCTCCCCCATCCCCAGGGTAAATGTTGCAGAACCAGTTAACCCTTGGGTGGCAGGGCTGCGCCTTGCTGCCCACTGCTGACTTTGTGCCTTGTGTGCAATCCCTTCAGCCGGAAACAGCCCCTCACCAGAACGTGCAGTATGTGGGACACTGGCAGTGTGCAAAGTACCAGTGTGAACAACTTTCCTAATCATAGAAACTTGTTTTTAAATAGAAGATGTGCACAGCATCAGGAAAAGAAACCCTCGCAGCCCAGTCCCTTCCTGAGCTTTGCCCTGAATTATCATCCGCTGTGCGTTTCTGATTGCCGGCAGTATCGAGATTTAATAGTTTACAATTCAGATGAATATTTCAAGATGGCAACAAAACCAACACCATTCATAATTTGTTGTTCTGCTCCAATTCACCACCGAGCTCTCCGCCTTGACACTGCAAATCCCACAAAGACAGCGGCCCTCACCTCCCCATACCCACCCCACGTTGTGGTGCCATCACCAGAGGGGTCGATCCCCTGCCCAGGAGCAGAGCGGTACCAGGTGTGGGGCAGGAAGAGGGAGAACTTTGCTGGCGAGCACCAAGGTTGTCTTTCATTAACTTGTTGGTTCAGGCTCAGCGCTGGCCGGCGGAGGTGAAGCACAGCACACTCGCTACGTTCCAGCTTTTTGTTCTTTCTTTCCTCACAGACTGCAGTCATGTTTAATTTGGAAACTGGGCTCCTTTGGCAAATTAGCAATTAGAACAATTTTGTGGGAATATGTATATGTGTCATTAGTTTTCCTGCAAATTAATAGCGAGAGCAGAGGTCAGGCAGAAATTTTCCACTTGACTGCAGCTCCTCTGTTGAGATTTGGCACTTTGTTTTGGAACGGCCACAGCTGCTCAAAGCCACAGTCTTCCTTTAGGAACTGTCTTTTAATTAGTTTACCTCATAGCCATTATTACAAATATTACTGCCTCCCCTCCTTGAAATAAAATTACTGTTTCTACAAAATATTCCAGTGACATCTTGCACCACTGCACATTGATGGTGGGGTCACTCGAATGCAGCGTTTAATCATTAGATCACCTCCATAAGCATCTCCTAATTAGAGTCCTTACAATACAATTTTATCTGGTAATTAGCTGAGATTGGCTGCTTCCTCTGTAGCTTATTAGTGGCAGCCCAGCAGTGGGTGTGAATCACAGTGTCATTTGTCAAGCCTGTTAGGGCCCCCCCCTTTGCTCATCCTCTCTTCTGTTTATTTCTGGTTGCTACCTACGCTGAAAAGCCTAAAGAAATCTAACTCGATTCAAATTCTTGAAGCAGGGAATGCTGACCTTTGGGGATTCTCTCTCTCGCAGCTCTCTGGTAGAAACAGATTAAATGTTAAGTTTTTAAACGCTAAAAAAGGAAGCGAACTCTTTTGAAATGGAGTAGCGAGAGCCGTAATGATGGAGCGCGAGCAGTGATCTTTCCAACAGGAGGGCCCGGCTGCCGAGCCTCTGCCAGAGACGGGCACTTAAAATTGATGCAGATTTGCTCGCAGTTATTGGACTGTTAAAATGTCCATTTAGAAACTGAGATAAAATACAGAAGATTTAATTTCATGGTGAGACCTGTCAGTTGTACTATTATTATCATCACTGGTCCTTTTATCATATGTAATAGATGGATAGATGGATAACAGGGAGACATTACAATGAGCGTGTCCCTAATCAGTGGCCTTAAATCACGCCAGTCAACAAGCAGAGGTGGCAGCGGCACCACAGGCTCAGTGTTCATGGCAGGATGCTCTGGGAATCACTGCCTGCATTTGAGCACCCTCGTCATGTCCTTGCTGGGTTCCTCCTTCTGTGGCCTCACCATGAGCTGCTGGATGGTTCCCGTGTGGGCACAGGGCACACAGGGAATGGGTTGCCTGCAGTACCTGAGCAGCATGCAGGGCTGCAGGCAGCAGCACTTGGTTGCGTGAGGATTCTGTGGCGCGGCTTTAATGCAGGCAGAGTTGCTCAAAAAGCAGGGACAATTTATTGAAAAACCGGTGCTATTTATCTGTCTCTCTGCTGTGCCCTTCCTGTGGGCAATCAGCTTTTTGTCTTGGTGTCATTTCTGTGACACGAGAGCCCTTTGTTTTCCGTTACCTTTGTTTGGGATAAATCCTGTTGTTTTGATAAAGGAGCAGCAGTATTTCTGGCTGTTAACTCAGATGAGGGATGCTAATAGGAGTTTTCTTATCTGGTTACTTTCACACGAGGAAAATTAATACAGAGTCTTATGGATAAACATGAGCTGTTTGGGGGCATATCTGAATTGCGTGCCTCGCCTTCATCTGAAAAGCTTTAATGTCCAGCCAAAAGGAATTTTAATCAGAGCAAAAGTTATAAAATTCTGGTCCTGTTAAATTCAGTAGGAATTTTGCTACTGACTTCAATGGGGTCAAGATTTCAGCAGTATTATTCACGAAAGTGCCTAAGGGAAGGAAATGTGGAAGTAGTCAAAGAGCCCTCCTCTCCCTCATTTTTTCTGATGTCACTAAGAGATGGGGTTGTTTGTTTAAAGCACTCCAGCAGGAGCAACCTACTGTTGTAAGGGAGCATCGTTTTTCAGAGGGCATTGCAGGGCAGCGGGAAGGAACAGATGCTGCTGGTGTGGGTATGGCTGGGTGCTGAAAGTGGTTGGGCTCTGTTTGGGTTGGATGCACAGTCCCAGAGGCGTTCAGCTGCTGCTGCTGCTGCAGGTAACACTGTGCCTCCCGTCAAGGGAGAGCAGAATGGTGCCACTTGTGCTGGGCTGAGTGGCTGCAGTATTTCATGCGGTGTGATTAATTAAATTATTCCAGAGTTAACCTACTCAGGGCTTTGCTTTTAAAATGGATGAACAGGAGGGGAAGGGAAAAAAAAGCAATCCCAAATGCTGAAGAGAGAGATTGTGTTTCTCCCTACTATGTCCCTATGAAAATCTGGCTTTTTATTCTTAGCCTGATGCCTTCAGTGAAATATCCAAGAAGACTGATCAGAAGCCGTGCATAATGATAGCGTGGAAAGAAGGGGTGTGGGGTTGAAATCGTGAAACAGCGGAACTGCAATAAAATACCAAGATGATGGCACTCTCTGTAAGATCTTTTAAGGTTCGGATGCAAATCCACTATGTGTAGTTCTGGCAGTAGGATGCCTTGTTCATTTTATAAAATCCATCTATCTGGAAGTGTACGTATTTATTTCCGTTTGCTAATGGAGATGCTACAACAGCACTTGGAGCTGAAGCGAGCACTCGAGCTGCGTTGCCTCTGAGTGGAGGGTCGTTCCGTTAATGAGAATTTCCCCCACCACCCTTAATTAGCCACAGTCGCCCTTTGTAATGCAGCCTTCGTCCTTTCCCTCCGCAGCTCAATCTGGTGTCCAGCGTCACGCTTTCCAAGACAGCGTCCGAGGCTTCTCCACAGAGCTTACCTCATACTCCCACCACCCCGACTGCACCCATCACTCCCGTCACGCAGGGACCGTCGGTCATCACTACCACGAGCATGCACAACGTCGGGCCCATCCGGAGGCGGTACTCGGATAAATACAACGTCCCCATTTCTTCAGGTAAAGCGGTGCTGCTGATACGGGCCCTTCCCAGCCCGGCAGCTTTCTGCTGCCTACACCCGCAGCGACGGGCTGTGATGATAACAGAACAACTGCTCTTTATTTAGCAGATATTGCCCAGAACCAAGAATTTTATAAGAACGCAGAAGTTAGACCACCGTTCACGTATGCATCTTTAATTAGGCAGGTGAGTGGAGCCAAACACAGGCATTCGGATTAGACAAAGTCTCCCTATATGTGCGCGCTCCGGATTAAATAGATTTTCAAACCTTTGGTATGTAAGCATGCTCAAATGCTCAAACCTTTACTATAAGGGTTTTTAGAACTGCAATATATAACATAATTGCTTTTGATTAAGTATTACAATACGATGTGATTATTAGGAAATTCATTTCACACAACAGTGAAAATGAGCCTGTTTAAAGATGGCAAGTCAATTATCACAAGCTACAGTAATCTCTGATCCCTAGAATTAATCTGAGCTCTAAATAATTACTGAGCTTTAATCAGCTAGTGAAATGTTTTGCATTTCTCTTTGATTCTGCTTTATGAATGACTAATAAATTAATATTTCTGTAAGGAAACAGAAATAAAAACTCAAAACAATTAGATAATTCCATTTTGAATTTTGCCATTGAACTGTTAAATACAGCCATTAATCTTAGTTCATATTGTGAAAACCTTCCTTCGGATTTTTGCTCCAAATCCCTTCTCTTATTTTCTCATTCCTTCGTTCTTTCATTCTTTTTGTATTGGTCCAAGTAAAACTCTGACTGTGTTTTGTACTGACTTGCTCACAACTGATGTTGCCATTGATTTGCTTCACAAGGCCATCCTCGAATCTCCAGAAAAACAGCTAACACTAAATGAAATCTACAACTGGTTCACGCGAATGTTTGCTTACTTCAGGCGCAACGCGGCGACGTGGAAGGTAAGCCTTAGCCCTGTGTGCCTCTTGCCTTTGATATCTGACATGTACAGAATAGACGTTGCTGATGACATAACAAATTGTAACGACGTGTGGACATGAAAATGTAGATCGGCAGTTGTGACACGCGCTGGGTGCCTTATCTGCAGGAACAATTTGATATTTGGCAGAAAAACTCCTCTGCCTTTGAAAACCACTAATTGAATCCCCCATTATTGGCTTTTATGTTCTGTGATTATGCCACGAGTTCCTCTGTGTGGTTGCTGCTAGCAGTGAAACTCAAGCCCGTCAGCTGGAATGTATTAAAAAAAAAAAGAGGTAATGTTATTGTGTCGGTGGAGGATATGCTGTTTGTCTTCTTAGTTATGCAGGCTGTGATCACAACAACTGATTTTTTTCCCCTAGGATCAGTAGATAAATGGATTCCTTTCCTCAATCAGTTGACTCTCAGCTACATACACAGATATTTTACAAACTTCTACATTTTAGTCACACAGCAGCAGCTCACTGAACATACTGTGTAAGAAGCAAGCCTTACCATAAGAAATCCGTTCAACAGAACTAAACATTGATATATTTGGCACTTCAGTTTCCTACCATAACCATCTCTGATGTTGCTGGATAAAAGATCTTGGGAGTTACTTGTATTCTGGGGCCACTCTTTCTCTCGTACGTAGCGTTACAACAGCCAGACTGGCTTCTTAAGCTGGTATCATTACTAATTAATGAATCAAAGCAAAGGATCTTGTATTGCAGTAAAAATTGCATCCCAGTAGTTTGAGCTGCTCTCAATCTAGACAGCTCTGTTGCTCTCAGACTTCAAATGACCAGGTAGCATGAATGTGTTCCATACTGGCTGTTTCATTTGCTCTTTCTATTTTTCTTGTCTCAGCCTGCATTTGGAATTAATTACATCAGAGGATGGAGCTAAAAATCGTCCTTGGAAGTTAGTTCAGTTTTAGTAGCACAGTTAGATTCAGGAAAAGTCTCTGTGATTGCTGCTTTGATTCTTCAACTTCAGTTAGAAAACATGAGCAGTGTTTCACTTTGCAGTCTCCTTACTGTCCAGAAAGGAAATTAACTTTCCCTGATTTAAGATCCATTTAGACCTGCCTGTCTTTTGCTGCTGGAGCGCTTCCAGTAGGCCTTTTCAGCAGCTGCAGGTGTGGGTGCTAAAGCAAAAATCCTATCTAATTCCAGCGGTGAAAGGAAGTGGAGAAGGGAGTGGAAGAAGGCAATCTTGGCAGCCTGCAAGGCTAATGTTAGGAATTAGCCTTGCGTATCACTTAAAATCAAGTCCCAGGAGCCACGTGCACTAACAGTGTGCTTGTACAGAGGAGGAGAGAGGCTGAGCTGAAGACCCTTGGGCTTGCAGAAGAGCACAGCAGGTCTATGCGGAGACCAATCATGGACACCCTGACCCTATCCAGGAGCCCACATCCTGCTTCACAGCCTGGGAAGGAAAGGTTCACTGCAACTTCTGGCTTCCATGCAAGGAATGCAATTTTTGAGCTACTCAGATTCATGCCAGCCTTCAGGAACAGCGGGGATGAAAATGCAGCTCTGGCTTAGCATGACGGGAAGCCCACGGGGCGCAGAATGAGCGCAAGGGTCTAATTGCAGAATCAGAATAATTTGAATACATATGTGCTGATTTGAGCTCACCTTCAGCTAACGTATAGCGGGCATTCGAGTCAGTTTTCCTAAAGTTTAGGTCAGGGTTTGGTGTGGGCAGGCTTCCTGGAGACCTGTTTCAAAACCACAGATGAGCACAGGAATAACAACCTTGAAAAAATGAACCTCTTCCCCAAAATGCACTGCAGTGGAGCTTGAGCAGTTACGAGAATTACAAACCCTTTCATTTCCTACATTCAAGTATGTTCAGGGTAATTTTTCTACAAAAGTGGCTTGCGTACAAATATTTTTACCAAGGTAAATATATAATCTTAGAATAATAGCTCCTAATTTTTGTGTTAAGCTGATTGCTATGGGAGCACTGTGAACTGGTTCTAACAGGTCAGAGGCGATGCCTGTTTACTTTTATTTTTTGGAGTAATTTGCTGGCACTGAATTGCAGCCATGAGGCACAGGCTGCAGGTGTGGCTCTGAAACATGAATAAAACTGCTAGATAGCAAGTATCCAGAGGCACTGAGAACAAAACAATGGGGTTTTTTTGTGATGAATTCCTTAAACAAGTGATCATACTGAAAACTGAAAGTGAGGGCAGTGCTTTGTGGACATCCCAAATACCCAGTGTGTTTGTCTCAGTATCTTCAGCAAGAGCCTGATCCGGCAGCCCCAGCCCTCGATGGCAAAACACATAGCGGTCTGTAAAAGATTTCTCCAGCATTAGATATGTTTAAAGAACACAGAGATTTCTGCTCAGCTGTGTATTTGGAGACTGTTTACAAACTCCGAGGACTCACTTCACGGAACTCTGCTTATGCATTTGATCAACTGCCGTATTAACTGGGAGATCGGCTTTCACTGTGGGAAATAGCATTATTATTCTTACATTTTGCTCCAGACTTGACAGCGTTCCCATTTTCACAGGAAACTGCCTGAGCTACCCAGATGTGGGCCGGCAGCCCTGTGTCAGGTTGCGCTCACACGGAGCTCTGCTCCACCGGCGGCTGCTGAGCTCGCTGCTTTCCACCCGTAAGGTGTGGGGCGTTCGCAGTGTTCTGCTCCACCTCCCAATCAGGGGGGTTGCCAGAACTTGACAAACTAATGAAAACCGGGAGAGGAGGGAGAAGAGTCATTAAAAAAAAGGAGAACAAAGAGCAGGAAGAATGACAAATGGATACCCACGGAAGAGCTGAAGTGCACAGAGCTTGCCACGGAGCCAGGCCATCCCCGTGCCTGTGGGATCGGGCACCTGCAGCCAGAGGAGATGAGCTTGCTGCCAAGTATCTGCTGAAAGCTCCCATGGATCAGGGACAGTGCTAGTGATTGCAGGGACATGGAAAAGTAGCAAAAGACTCTTCTTAGCCTTTCCCTTGCAAGCACACACACCACTGCTGCTTAATTTACATGACAAATGCACTCTCCATACCCTTTGTTTGCACAGTGATTTAGACATTCATGATTAGAGCTCACTTTCACCATCCAGACCCGATGTTCATTAAAAAAAAAAAAAAAAAAAGATGACGATGACAGGAGGGAAAAAAGTGTGGTCTCTTGGTTGCCTAGACCCAGGCCATGTGTTTGGCTGGCATTGTGCCTGCTAACGAGTCAACCAGATTGACTAAATCAGTGGTGCCAGTGATGATGGATGGAGTTTGTTCGCCTGCATATTCTCAGCAAATGGCTTCTTCTGCTCTCCCTGCTTTCCAAGCTCCTCTCGGTGGTACTGGAGATGAGCTCTGTGTACCAACTGGAGCAGCTTTGCACTGGGGAAACCCACGCTGTGGAATGTAGCATGGCACTCTGTGTGAGCAGTATGGGAAGCAGAGAGAGCAGAGCCCCCGCTTGCTGTGAGGCAGCGAGGTGTCTCATCGTGGCCACCTGAGGGGAAGGTCTGACTGCACTGCAAGTTATGCCGGGCTCATCCTCCGAACCACAGCTCACACCCAAGCACAGAGCCTAGGAGCGCCAGGGTCCCTCCGGGTGATGAGCTGCAGGGATATTATCACTTTGTTTCAGAGAGCCCTCCTCGTGTTTGCACTTGGCAGAAGCTCAGATCAGTCCGTGCAGCAGTCTGCCAGGAACGGGAGCCAACTTCCATATAAGAGCACACAGCAGAGGCAGGGGCTGGGGCCGTGGCGGCCAGCGGGGTGCTGCTGAGCCCTGCTCTGTGCCGCCGATGGGGCAGGAGCTCAGCACCTGATTGCCATTAACCCAGCTGTGGGAAACCACAGGAGCAGCAGCCCCAGTGCCTCCCCGCTCCATTGAGCCATCCACACTCACATGAAATCCTTTCTGTTCTTTCACAGTGCTTTCTTTTCCAGGAGAGGAGAAGCCTATGTATTTGTTTTGAAAATGTCAATGCAATGTTCCTCTTGCGTTGTGTATGAAATGTGCCATATTATACAACGTGCGTGTTTATAAAATGATGGCTGTTCTCATTTGTACTGTGGGTAATTGATAAGAATGAGCTGATTTTTGTAATCTTGGGTTGAAGCTTTTATAGTTATATTAACTTTGCAAAATAAGATGTAAAGAGCTGGGGTGCGGGGAGAGGGGTTGACATTGCAAAATGAGGGCTGTCAAGCTGACTGTGCTGCTGTTCTTGGACAATGATGAGCATTTTCTCATAGAAAGTTTTTGAATGTATTCTCTTGCTGCAGAATGCAGTGCGTCATAATCTTAGTCTTCACAAGTGTTTTGTGCGAGTAGAAAACGTTAAAGGGGCAGTATGGACAGTGGATGAACAAGAGTTCCAAAAACGAAGGCCACAAAAGATCAGTGGGTATGTCCACCATGTTTGAACTTCTTAGCCTAGCTTGGATCATGCTTACAGTTTAACGTAGAGGCTTTTGGCTGCTAGCTGGTGTTAGACCAACCACAGGTGGTTTCGCATTGTTTCAGTTAAGGGAAACCAAGACAAACATCTCATCACTACTGTTTGTATGCCCACCAGTACCCTGACCCTGCTTGCTTGGTGTTTGTTGCATCACATGCTAGTAGCTTTTAGGTGGCAATGCATATTAACCCTCACAAACCATTTGCTTATGCTTATTGCATTTTATTTTCTTTTTCCTTTTCCCTGTATTTGATGTCTGTTCTGTCCCCGATCCCGTGTCCCTTTGTTTCCACTTCATCTCCTTTGCTGCTGCTCTTGTCCCAGGGTGCCATTCGCACCAACCTCTCACTGCATAAGTGCTTTATCAGAGTAGAGGATGAGTTTGGGTCCTTTTGGACTGTTGATGATGAAGAGTTTAAACGTGGCCGTCATATTCAACGAGGCCGTCCTCGAAAATACTGCCCTGATGAAAACTTTGGCGAGCTTGTTGCACAGTAAGAGCTTTTACTTGCTTTAATTTTTTTTTCTGCTGTTGCTTTGCTTTGCATGATTTACCCATCTCATGTAGACTTGCATTTCACGAAATAGTGACATCACCTTTGCTGCTAAAGGAGCAAAAGTTTTAGTTGTTATGTGTGTATTTTGTGTGTCCTACTCTGATAATCCAAATGCCTATAATAATAACTCTTTGACATGTTTGTTATAGCACTGGTTTATAGCGCTACGTAACCTAAAATAATGATCCACACTAATGCAGATATGCTGCTGTAGATCTGTCAGGAAGACAGATAGATGCCAGGAGGGGCTTCAGATAAGTTTGAATTCTGATATTTCCCTTTGCTTTCAATTGTATGCCTGGGTTTGCAACACTTTAATGGATTAACATTAAAAAAAAAGGAGTGCAGTGAGACCATCTGTAACGATTACAAACAGCAGTGCATCCTGTGCCTGCAACAACCACACACAAATATTCCTGGGGTTCCTGAAGCAATTTTGTTTGACCTTTCCTTGAAGGCCATCTCTCCAGGACAGCTGATCCTTGCCGGTCCCTGTGGGAGAGGCTCTGTTATGACTTCTCTCACCATGCCTTACTCTCATATGAAAAAAAGAAAAAAGCCCGATGAGTGTAAAACTTACTGGAGATGTTTTTCACTGGCACCTAGTAGGTTTTTCCCTACTTTCCTATTTTTTAATGCCCACTGAAGAGTGGATAAGCTTGCCATACATTTTCCTCAAATCCACCTCCTTATTTAAACTTAAGATGACTAAAGCAAGAGTCTGAGATAGCACATCAGAACTGTTATTAGAATGGCCCTTAGAGCAGTGTGCTCCCCACCACTTGGCTGCAGAGCAGCAGGACCAGCTGGTTTGCCTCTGTGCCACCTTTCCTCTTTCCCCATGTCCCAAACTGTTTGGGGCAGGAGTGCGGGCAGTGCCAACCCTTTCCCCATCAGGAAATAATGTGGCTCAAAATCCACTCTTGTCAAGGTCCCCCATTGAGTTGCAAGGAATTCTGCTGCCAGTGACTTTGAGAACCATGTGCCGTGCACAGTATTTAAGTATTCCATGCTGCTTTTGGTCGTAGCCTCCTTACGATGGGCCTTTATGTGGTAACTGGCTCCCAGAAACGCTGAATATTGCAAAATTTCTCCTGAACGCACTAAAATGAGCAGAGATCCCGAGATGTGCTACTGACACAGGGTAGCAGAGCACATGGTGAGGTAACGTCACAGTATGATGATATTCCTTATTTAGTAAAGGCAAATATGTTAACTGTAGGCAAAAACTCTGATATTTTCTTTAAAGAAAAAGGGAAATGAAAGAGAACTTGTGTGGAAAAACAGTCTGAGCACTAGTTTTCTGGTGTGGGAGGAAGCGTTACATGCTTGAAATGTTCGCATAGAGGGTGGTTGCATTTAACTCTCCTTTTTATGTTTTTCTTATGCAGTAACCCTTCTCTTATTAAAAACATACAGACCAGCCACACCTACTGCACACCTCTCAATGCTGCTTTACAGGTAAGATTAATGACTGTAGCAAATATGCAACAGAGGCGTGTGTCTTCCCCACTCATTTCAAAATATATTAGCCTTGCTCTAATTAGATATTAAATTTTAATTCCGTTAAACTTTTTTCTTAAGTGCATAAAGCATCATAGTCCCTGGAGGCAAACACATATCAGGCTGCTTCAGCATTAGCTAGATGCTTAGCATTTTGAATATTGTGGCAAAAAAATTAAAAGTTCACTTATTAATATTTATCAGCAGTATCATAATTTCCATCCTCTTATTTCAGAATTTCACTTGAGGCAAAAATACCACAAGTGTAATTACTCTAGCACAGCTATTAATGTGCTGAATGATAGGATACTGTGCCACGTGACCTTCTATTGTTCATGGTTTTAAAGAGAAAGCAGATCATTTTTCCCCCTTTTCTTTTAAGGGCTATTTTTGCATATCTTCCTGTTGTTGTTAAAAAAAAAATAAAAAATGTTGCAATTCCTATAGAAAAAAAAAAATGGGAATTTGTATTGGTTTCAACGACTGTAAGACAAAAATGTTGTTTTTCACAGTGTAGAAATGCACTTAGTGTTTGGTGCACTGTTAATAACCGGCACCCCGAAGGCGTGTGCTTCTCCAGACCCTTTTTCATGTACTGTTGATGAGGTTTGCTTTTTTTTTTTTTTTTTGGTCTCTACAAATTCTCGAGTCCATCTCAACAACCTCAGGTAATGTCAGGACTCAGCGACTGAACCAGAGGCACAGACACGTTACTGTGCCCTGGATTTGCAGGCTGTTGTGTTTGTGCTGCAGTCCAACCCCCATCCATACCATGGAAATGCAGCCAGGATGCAGCACCACCTATGGTTGTGTCCCCTGTGTGTGTGTGTTGAGGGTCACTTCTCCAGCAGCTCACTGGTGGCCATGGATGTTTGCTTGGGCCACCGCCTTCTGTAGAAGCTTTAGCAGGCTTCTCTTTTCCAAAGCAGGAAGCAGATTGTTAGGAGAAAAGTGATGTTCTGCGTTTCTTCTCGCGATCGGAGTTTATGCAGTAACTTCTGAAAAGCAAATGAAGGCATGTTTAAATGAAGCAACTGTAAATACCATTCATTAGTAACTTATTTTCCCTTGAGTCTTGTGAAGTGTGATTTTTAAAGACCGCTTTGTCTCTTGAATAGTATTAAGATTACAAGCACATTTTACATTCATGAGGCTGAAAGGCAAAAAATGAAATGATCCTGCATTTCTTCACGTTGTTAACTATGTGACTAATTTCAATTAATATGCTTATCATACGGAACTGTTCATGTTTTATTTCTCAAACACGTGTCGTTGTCGTCATCTCCATCCATTCTTCTGTGATAAACCTCCAAACTGCCTCTCTTCCCCACCTTCCCTGGCAGAGGCACGTGCCTGTGGCCTCACATAGCATGGTAGGAACTCGACTCACGGAGAGAAGAGCCTGGGCCAGGTTTCTTCCTGCTTGCATGTCCCCTATTAAAAAAAAAAAATAAGCAGGGGTGAGAAATCATGCTATTCATTGCACTCAGACAGATCCTCCTTTGGGTTTTAAACAGATCAGTGGGTTTCTCTCTACTGGGTATACGAGGAAACTGGATCCCCTGGGATGCTTGTGGTACAGGGCATCTTGAGCAGAGCTGCATCATGGGACCTCAGTGCACACTGACCTCCTGCTGCAGTCGCCTTCCCATATGTTTCTTTCTTTCCCTGTGGGATGGCAGAACCACCCCTCTGACATCTCCTCCATCTGCTTTCCCTCACGGCTGTGCAAGTCAGGGGCACACAGCTCTCACCAGCACTGCCTTTTCCCAGGGGTTGTCGAGAGCTTTTGTGCTCCCCAAACCACCCCCTCACCACTGTGATCATAGCATGTACTCCTCGTGTCCCACCTCTCCCCCAAGAAACTGCTTTACTGCAATTACAACTTATCTTCACTGTTGGTGAAGAACTTAAGTCATTATTTTGCCAAGTGCAGGAAATGTGAACCATTCTTTGCATCCCCTCATCACAAGGAGTTTGCCGGTTGTTGAATCAAGAAGATAAAAATAATCCTCCCTGTTAGAATAGCTTTTGTAATCATGTGTGACACATAGGGCTGCACATGGAGAGGTCAACATAAGGAGGAATAAAAGGGGCCGTGCCCCCAAAGATGCTGCAGGCAGAGCTGGCCATCCCTCAGCCTCCGTGTATGGGCACAGCTGTACTGGCCTGAATGGTGGTGAGCATGGAGCTTGGTCCCATGAATTAGGAGAGGAGGTCAATGTTCAGTGGGGAGAGTGTGTGAATCCCCTCCCGTGGGCAGGTTTGCATCACGCAGACCCGCAGTCAGATGGATTTTTTGACTCTGCAGCCAGCTGACCTCCCCCCAGCATGGGTTGAGCACAGCCGAGCCAGCATCTGTGGTCCTGGTGCTGACGCTGTCAGAAGGCAGCAGATGATGTTATCTGGACGTGGCTCGGTGAAGTGGTGAAATGTCCTTTGAGTTCCCTCAGTACCACAACCCCTAAGGCCTGCTGCCCTCCCCACACACACGGCCCCGCATAGCGCTGGGCTCCTTGGGGCTCCCGCAGTGCCTGGCTGGGCATGGGTCTGTGCTGCCAGCATGAGCTAATCCTGACATACAGTAAATATTAGCAGGCAGAGCGGTGGGAATCAGAAGGAAAATATTTAACAGTTCATTCTCTTTGTACAAAGATTTCCATTTAGAACGTGAACTGCGGTGTGCCTCTGTCTGGTGTTTCTTTAGAAGGATGAAAAACCTCAGCGAAACGGTCACATCTGCAGTAGCGGGGTGGAAAGCTGGGTTGTTGATGCTTAGAAAGAGTGGGGGAAGATTTGTCAGAATTCATCAGATTCCCACTTTTCCAGTGACAGGGCAGGACTGACAATTTCACATGGACTGGTTCGGCTCTTGGGTACATCAGTGCAGGCTGCACAAGAAAATCAGGCTCGGTAGCGTTGTCATCCTGCTGTGTGCCTGCCTGTGCTGGTAGGAAGGAGTTACCAGCTGAGCGAGTTCCAATTTTTTTCCTCATTAACCTTCATTAAAAACAAAGCCAAAAGCCAGACCTAAGCCACCAAAGAAAAAAAAAAAAAAAGAGCCAACCCAAAGCCCCAATCATAATTTTGTGAAATGAAAATAGGAAAAGCACATTTTATTTTTCCAGGAGGTGTAATTCCAAACAGGGAATGGAAAGCTCCATTTCCACTCACAAGCCAGTGCAGTTATGAATGCATAAACCCAGATGTAAATTATGTTAAATTTCCCTTGGTGGAATCAGTGTAATACCTATCAGAAAGCACAATATTTAAAAAACTGGTAATTGCGAATAATGTAAATGTGGAGAATGTTTTGGAATAAGTGAGCGTGTTGTGCAGTGCATAAGAACGTTAGTCATGGCTCTTCATATGTTTGTTTGTGTCCTTGGCAGGCTTCAATGGCTGAGAACAGTATACCTCTATACACTACTGCTTCCATGGGAAATCCCACTCTGGGCAACCTAGCCAACGTGATGAGGGAAGAGCTTAATGGTGCAATGGAGCATACGAACAGTAATGGGAGTGACAGTAGTCCAGGACGTTCCCCTATGCAAGCAATGTGAGTATGGCAGGGCTGCACGCGCCGGTGGAGGCGTTGTCTTATCTGCTGGAGTGTGACTGTGGAGGTTCTTGGTGTGAGCAGCACAAGTCCATCTGGGGAGGTGCTTTGGCTAAGGAGAACATAAAAGGGCCATTTACCAACTTTCACATAAAGGAATCAGCACAATCCAGTCTGACAAGCACGTGGGACTGTAAAATTGTTAACTCATTTGTAATTCCCTTCTTTAAACCTTGGGCCGTGGGGTTGCTATACCTCTTAGGCAACTGCGTTTCTCAGAGGAAGGACCGGTGCTTTCCTCCCCTTCGGAGAACACGGCAAGCGTGCCCGTGGGGCCGGGCTGGGAAATGGGCCTGTTGGGCAGGTTTGACAAACACTTGATGCACAACAGTCTCGCTCAGCATTAATGATGGCACACGTGAAGGTCTGCATGATTTATAGATTGCTCTTAAAATATCAAAAGGAAAATTAATAGGAGCATTATAGCAACAGACGGCAGTATAATGAGTGCATATATAACCGCATGAAGTAATGGGGGATTGCTGTCCCTGCTCAACGTGAATGGCACCAGGGCAGCAGCTCGCTCAGGAAAGGGTAAGGCAGGAAGGGTGTGATGCCCCTATGGGTGTGCTCAGTATTTATGGGGTGATGGAGTGAGTTTGCAAAGCTGTAAATTCCCCCCTCCCCTCAGATTGCATACCGGATAATTGGCAGCTGGCAAGGGAGCCAGAGTTTATATGTCTTGCAGTTCTCAAATGTGAAAAAGTACCTCAACTACCTGTGCGAGTAGCTGTGCTCAGGAGCCCACTGCCATCCCGCTGCTGGTTCGTTAGAATGGGCCGCAGAATTACTGGCTGCTTCGCCACAGCTCACATTACACATTAAAAAGAGAACTAATTTGTCGTCTTTCACTTCAAAGTAATTTGAATAAGGGATTTACAAAAGTAAGTCTAAATCAAAAAGTAGAAAACATTAACCTAATACCACTGTAGTAATTAGTTGTGAAACTAATTAGCATTTAATGGCAAAAAAGTTTCCCACCTGCATAATGTGTTGTCAGAGGGGAGGGGGGCACGGAGGAATCTGAAGCTCTGGGTGCTTTGATATCGCAGCATTTTAAATCAGCGCACAATGTGCTTTGAAAAAAAACATCTTTAAAGATGGCAACATTCATTTTTAATTAATAATTAATTTTAAACATTGTCTTTTACCATTTACTTCAAAACATTCAAATCATCTGTTTAGCTTTTCCAGTGGTTGTTTGTGCAGTATTAATTATCTCTCCCAAAGTCGCATTACGTGACACGCTTCCCGTCGATCAGAAGCAGATTCATCTTGAGGCACTTTGAGTCACAGTTTGTTATCCTCTGCCCGTGACCACGCAGGGCCGGAGTGGAGGAGGAGCACAGGGACGTGGGTTTTCTCCAGAAATGAGGCTTCTCCCAAGGGTTTCTCCTGGCCTAACAGACAGGGACAAATGTTTCTGATGTTGCGTTAATCCAAGTAATTATTTTTTGTGAGTTCAAGGCTGGCGAAGTTCGTGCACTTCTCTTTCCACCTAAGGTTTCGTTGTCTTTGAAGAGACTGTGAGGGGGGGAAGTAACCGAGTTGAAGCAGGCTAGGACATTTTCCAGAACTGCATAGCCGTGGCCTTTGTTGCACTTAATAATCATCTCTTAGCACATTGATACCAAGGTGAGGGGCACCGAACAAATACTGGAGAGAGAGGAGGAGGGGGGGAGGGATGCCTCATTTTCATTATTCACCAGAAAATCCAATTTTCTGTTGTAATATGGAAATGATTGTTTCCTGAGTGTTTTCATTTTCTCAGAATTGATAATATATGTGTTCTCTGCTGAACATTTCTTTTTGCTTAAGTAAAACGTGGCGAGGTGATGTTCCAATCCCAGTCTGTGAGCTTGCCCATTAAAATGGTGTTTCTAAGTAGTAGGAAGGGATCTAAAGCCAGAACACCATTCAAATGCCTCAAGTTTGCCCTGGTTAGTAAATAAAATCCAGAGTCAACAGGGGATTTCCAGAAGCTGTGCAACCCCTGACTGTCAGTGAGCGTGCTTTGGTAGTGAGTTTCCAGTCTTTTTCTCGGTGCAGATTGCCTTGTCCCAATGCAAATGATTTTTTAAACAATTTCAGTATATTAAAATAAATCAAGCTTTAAACTTTATTGTAAGGTTTAGAGGACCTTGTTAACATGACAGCTAAGAAGTCTAACACTTTAGCTGAAGTCTTATTACCACTCATTCGTTTCCTTTTTATGACACATTGAACCACAGCTAGGTTGTGTTTTTTTTTTCCCCTCTCCCTCCTTTTGAAACACTAGAAAGTAGTCGCATAATTACAGCTTGGGGACATAACACTTTCATCCTGATATGCTCCAAAGGTAGCCACAAAGCAAACTACTCCATGCTGTGTGCACCACCAGAACTCAGTGGCTTTAAACAACAGTCAGCTTTATTAAAAACTCCTCTGTTCCCAGAGTGGACAAACAAAAGAATTACTCAGATGTGAAAAGAAGGGGAATCAGTGTTCAGCAAGGTTATTTATTGTTAACCCCTTCTGGAGTCTTAGGCATCTACTTAAAAGGAATGGGCTGAAATGCTGCTGATACAAAAAAGAAATAGGAAACCCTTTCTTTTTTTATTCTTCTTTCTTTTCCCTCCTTTCTTGTTTTTTTTTTGGGGGGGGGGTTTTTTGGTTGTTTTTTGCCTAGCCCAGCATTTACCTTTTTTGTAGTTTAGAGGTAAGAGTTTCTCTTCCCCCCCTAGTAAGGAGGTGGTAAATAGAGATTCAGACATACTTGAAAGATGTGAAAATCTCCCTTTGCCTTTGAGCTTACTTTAACTGAATGTTGTCAAGTTGCTCTGAAACGTTTGAGCAAAATCCTGGATTCGATCAGGTCTCTTCCTCGCATGCCACTTTGTGGTTACAAATGACAGAGGACGCAAGGAGATGAATTATTTTTGTATTCCATGCAAATCCCTCCCAGGGGGGTTGCATTACCCAGATCACCCTCTTAATTTGGGGGATGGAATCCTTCCAGGCTCACTGTCTGATGTCTGTCCAACACGTGAGCCCTGTAGGAGGACATTGTGGCCGTGCCCCATGGCTTTGTGGGCCCCTCTGCCTTGTCTCGCTCACGGTCGGGCAGCATAAGTTCTTTGCTCACTTTGCTTTTCAGTCCTTAAGTTTTGCTTTTGACTTCTGGGAGCAGAACCAAACCTCAAAGAAAAACTCAGTTAGAACCACCTGGTTTCACCTGCTTTCATAACAAAACAGACGGTGGTCAGAGTTTGCTGTGGACAGGTTCAGAGGCCTTTCAAGGAGCTTTCACAGAATTTCGGGTTCTTGTGAGCACAGCGGTCACCGGCCATATCTGGTGGTGCCCATTTGTTCCTACCCAGCAGGTGGGAGGTTGTGATGGGAGACCAAGATATGGCCCCTGTGTCCATTGTGAGAAACGCGTTCTGCTCTTACCTTGGAAAATGTTTGGTCTGCATTTCCAAAAATAATAATTAAAAAGCAAAAACAAGCATGGCAGTAACATCAATACCAGAAGGGCAGCAAACATGACCTAAATTAAAACAGCAGTAGAAGAGGTCCCTGCCATAAAGGCCAAGTAGCGCTCACTTCATCCGTCTGTGCGCATCGCCGTTCTTTCCCTATTTCTCCTGTTTTTCATTCCCCTTTTTCTCCCAAGCGAGGGCCCCACAGGCCATTCATAATGGAAGTTTTTCTAGTTGCAGATAATCAGCATGGTTTCACATTTGTGCAGCCATGAGCCGCTGGGACACTCAGCACTTGTCCACCTTGGCAACTGCGAGCAAGATGCTGTATATGCAGCACTGGTAGCTCTTCCTGCTCTTAGCCCCCAAGACTGGAATTGTCTCTTCCTCCTCTTTTTTTCCCCTTCTTTTTCTGAAAATGGCAGAAGACCTGGTGATAGAACACGTATTTGTAAACTGGAAGGAAGAAGGTATGTGTGCACAGATGCAGTAGCAACCCTTCTTTTGGTTGGGTGGGCAAGAAGGTGCAGTTAATACCTAAGTATTGACCTAGCCCTTTCAGCACTCAGGAAGTTGAAATATGCAGGGACTTGAAAGACATTCACATCTCACATTAGAGATACGTGTAGTCAGCAAGTTAGATCCATCCCCAACTGAATTAAATAAATAGGGGGCTTTGAGCACAGTACAGACAAACAGCTGGTTCTCTCTGGTCTCCTGAAACAGGCAGAGTTACCTTTGGCTTGTGTGCTAGGTGCAGAGTACATTTCCCTGTTCCACGATTTATTCTTCCTGCCTGTCAGTGCAGCCGAGTACAGAAAGTACTGCCATTCTATCTACACAAAGCGTGCAATAAAATACAGCTATTTTAAATCATTTTAAGGCAGAGCGTGCAAGGAAGGAAAAGTTCTTACAGGGGGTGTTTGCACTCAGATGTTTTCAAGTAGTCGACGTGAAAGGGTTAAATTAGCCTGCCTGGAAAAAAAAGAACAGGACTCTAGGAGGTGGATATCAACTCAATGAGAGACAGAGTGGGACTTGAACTCATTAACACTTTATTTTAAGGGATTGCCTACAACATCAATTATTTAGGAAGCAAACAGGGTCTCCATTGCTGTGTCGCATTATTAATACTTGGTAATGTCAATAAAATCCTACTTTCCTATAAAGTCCCACCAACAAGACACTATTGACTCACATGGCTATTTTACATTTCAAAAGCTGCCGAACACAGAAAGAAAAGGTAATTTGTATTTGTATAGGATTTGTTGTAAATATGATTTACGAACAACATTTTTCAATTGTTATCATACCCGTTTTGAATGACCAAGCCCCGTTCCCCTGCGGGTTATTCATGTGCTGTGCCATAATGAGAAATTTGGCAGATCTCATCTCTTCAGTACATCCTTGTGCCCACCGTGAGCTGGGGATCATGTTCTGCCTTGTTTACAGCTGACAGTGTTATTATTCTCGTTAGGACTGTGCTTTCTTATCATATTGTTGTGTTGAGCGAGCCTTTTCCTCTCTGTTTGTGTTTCCTGGCAGGGCTTTTCTTCCCTTATTGACAGTTTGTAAAAATATGCATTAATTTGGAGTTTAAAGCATGTATCATGGTGTCTCTTTGCTGTGTTTGCTTGAAGTTGATTAATGATAGAACCTCACTTGGGGTCGTCCTCTGGAGAGTTGTCTCACAGGTTCTGCATGTTAACGAGCGACGCCGCACACACAGTGCAGTGATTAGCCCAACCTCCGCCGGCTTGGCGGGCCGGCAGCCCGCTCCTTTGCTTTTCGGGTGCTTATTCCACTTATTTATCCAAAGCTTGTATTCATCAACTTAACGTGTCAGCTGAGAGCACTTTCTCTCGATGCCGAGCCTGAAGGCCCATCGAGGTGCTCCTCCCGTTTCCCCCGGGAGGCCGAGCGGCGGAGCGCAGCCTTCACAGCCCGGCTGCACGTTCAGGCTCTGCTCCTCAGCGCCCTGCAGCTCCGAGGGCCCAAGCCGCCCCGCGTTGCTGCCCAGCCCCCCGAGCTGTCAGAGCCGTGTTGGAGCGAGCAGCTCGCTGAGTGACCGTGTTTTTGTTTTTCCAGGCACCCCGTGCATGTCAAAGAAGAACCGCTAGATCCAGATGAAAATGAAGGCCCGCTCTCCTTAGTGACAACAGCCAACCACAGTCCAGATTTTGATCACGACAGAGATTATGAAGACGAACCTGTAAATGAGGACATAGAATGAGTATGTCTGACGTCATCATCCTGAGAATGAAGATGGGAAGAACACGTCAAACCTAGCTGTGAAATCTCTCCATTGTTGTACAGTCTGGAGGATTCTCAGTCCGCTTTGACAACTATGAAATATGTTAACTCTTAGTGCCATCAAGTATCCCATTTGGGAGTATTTTTGATTTTTCTACTTTTTGTTGAAAAAAGGAATTTGTACTCTGTGCATTGGATGGACTTGTTTGGTACTTGGGATTTTCCTCTCTTACAGTCAACGTCAGTGTTGTAAATTTGCTAAACTGATTCACTTACATTTAGCAGCCAACTGTGGACTGCAGGTCCTGCCAATTTTGGACACTTGAGGACATCAAACTGAGCATGTACACCAGAACTGCAGATCAAGTCTTTGCCCAGATTTTAAGGATTCCAATGGACAACATATTTGCACAGTACTGCATGTTGATTATCACTGCCTTTACTCCATTTTGTTGTTTTTCGGGTTTTTTGTTTTGGTTTGGTTTTTTTTTTGGTTTTTTTTTTTTCTGTTTTGTTTTTTGTTTTGCTTCCATTTGGGATGGGGAAGGCCTGTGTGTGCACGTGTGTGGATATGTGTGTGTGCGTGTGAGCGTGTCTATCGGGGAGGGGTTAAAAAGAAAAAATTATCCCAAACTTTTTAATGTATTGCTTTTATTCCCCCGCCCCACTTCTCCTCTACCATTTTAAGTTCTGACCTCAGGCCTCATCTGGGCCCAGGGCCTCTCGGAGGCTTCAACGTTTTCTGTACTTTGTGATGAATGTTAATAGGTGTTTTTATTATACGAAGCTGAATGTCATTGAATTGTTTGTAGTTTTTTCTGTCATTCATTCCAGTTTCCTTCAGATGCCACCATGTTTTCTTTAGCTGTGGAAAACATTCCATTTCGGTGTCTCTATTTTTGTTATTGTTTTTTGAAGAGGTCCCAAATGCTGCACTATACATGTGGAAGGGTTGTCCAGCGGAGAGAGAGAAACGAAGTACTGCAAGAATGAGAATGAATGGCAGATGAACATAGAAACGCTGTAGGAAGCAACACAGATTCATTCCGCAAAGCAGTATTTTTTTGTTGTTGTCGTTTTGGGTTGGTTTTTATTTTGAGATTTCTTTTTTGGCAGCAATGGTGAATATTAGCAAATGCCACAAAATGGAACAGCACAAAGAAATGTATGCAGCACCAACAGAATTCACTTTTATTAGAGGATGGATAGTACAGTGGCAGGCTCTCGGTTGTTTAACACGAGTTTTAATGGGTCAACAAATCTTTCTGGAATATCTAAGATTACTGAGATGGGCACCTATACATTTATTATGACTTTTTTTTTTTCTTTTTGCATTTGCATTGGCAAATAGTGGTTGGAAAGATGACTTCATTAAATTGTTATTGTACGTGGCGATGTTTCACGGTTAAACATCAGTTCAGGATTGCTTGGTGGCATTAATCTGTTTGAATACAAATTAGATTTCAGATTGAACTTGTTACGGGAGTTAATAAGGACAGAGCCCCACTAATGCTGAAGTGTTAATTTCAACTGTGCAAATCCAGTACTGCGGTTACGATTGTTATGCAATATTACACCAGCCAGTATGGAAACCTCACCGTAGGAAAGGGGAAATACAGGAGAGAATTCGCACCGGGGCTTGTTAGGCACGACTGGCGATGCTCTTCAAGGCAAACATGATATGCAGAATTTGTTGCTATAGGTCAGTAAACCTTGGTCACCAAACACCTAAACGTTTTCGTTCTGCAACCACTTTTCCGTCACTCATTTATTTATGTAGGACTGTAGCTTTTTTATTATTTCAAAAAGCCTTTCAGAGCTTAATTTATATTCTTCTTTGTACCTTTTTTTTTTTTTTTTTCCTAAAATTACCAAAGATATTACACAAAGGTAAATTATGTTCTCTGTTATATGCTTTATCTTGTGAAGCCAAATATCCTCTTATTGTTGATCAAAGGAGGTTGAAGAATTTAGAGGGAAATGACAAGCTGTGGGCTATTGCTAACCTGAGAGGGAAACTGCTCCTTTATTCTAGAACATTTAGAAGGCCAAGTAGATGTCTGAACCAAAGTTGTTACTTTTTATTTGTAGTTCTTTACAGTGACCAAAATGAAATTCTGTAAAGAGGAAGGGAGGAGAGCTTTTGAGGCTAAAACCAGGAAACAGTGTTACTGGGGACGCTAGGGATGGGAGCTGAGAAAGCAAGACGCAGTTATTTTGCAGAGAATTAGAGTATCAGATAAAGGAGACAGTTTAACAAAATGCAGAAGAGAACAGAAAAGCTCCCACAATTTAACTGGACCGCATAATAGTATTTCTAGTTTTGAAAAGAAAAAATAATAATAACTAATTTGGTCTTTGGTTCTACAGATTGTGTGCCACTTCTGTTTCGGGATCGTGCTAGGATGACTGCTTTCATTTTGGTTGATCTTGGCAAATTTGCTCAGTTTTGTTTAGTTTTCGGTCAGCATTTTTCATAAAGAAAGAACACTCCTGTCCACTCATAAGCTTTGGTACAAGAAATTTTATTGGCAGTTACTTTTATAAAACTCAGCTCTGCTTTCTGTTAGGAAAAAAGAAAAAGAAAAAAAAAAAAAGGAAAAAAAAAAAAAGAGAGAAATGGGGGGGAAAAAAAAAAAAACAAAAGAAAAGAAAAGAAAAAAAAAAAAAGGGCAGTCTGTGGTCATTTGAAACATTTATTTTTCTTTAAATTATCTCCAGGCAGCTTCGTGCCGTGCCGGCGGTAGCCAGACAGGGATGGCGAGAATTGAGCCCTGTCCTTCTAAACTGAGTGGTTTGCTGGTTAGTTGGGTATTCAGAAGGGGACAAAAATCCGGTAGATTAGTTCATTCTCAGCATGTGTAGCTAGACATGAGTAAAGATAACAGCATGAGAAACTGTTAGTACGCATACCTCAGTCCGAACTGTTAGGGAATGAGTAAATAAAAAATACATTTCACTCAGTTGCACTTAGTTGTATGTCTTGCATGCTTAGTCTAAAGACTGTAGCAAAAATATTTAAAAAAAAAAGAAAAAAAAAGGAAAAAAAAAGAAAAAAAGCGGAAAAAAAAAAAGGAATAAAAAATTAGATTTTAACCTATCTGGCAGGTGTCGCAGCCTTGCAGAAGAACCAACTGAAAATCTCAGGCTTTACATCGAGCAAACTTCACTATGATTTTTACAGTTCCGATTCTGTATCCCTTTGGATATACGGTTGCTTCTTTAGGGAGGGGTTTCCTATGTTGTACATATATATCCCACTGTGTCTGTGTGAGCCTTTGTCTTGGGGGGTGGGGAGGGTGGAAAAGGTGGCGAGGTCCTTTTTTTTAGATACTGTTCCTCAAAAGGAATAAATGCAGACCTGTTTGTCAAAACACCTTTTGCTTTTTGTGCAACTGCTTTATATTAACTATACTAAAAAAAAAATAGCTTTGAAAAAAAAAAAAACTACTGTATGTAATGGAATTGCAGAATACGCTGCACATGTATTTTATTTAGTTATCCTTGCTTTAAGAATATTGGATGACATTTGCTGACATGTGGGAGAAAATCCCTGACTTTTTTTTTTTTTTTCCAGCTTTTAAATTGTAACATAGTTGACAGATTTTTTTTTTTTTCCTCTCTCTTGTTATCATGGATCGAAGCATTTTTGTACAGTTTTTGTGTTGAAGCTGTTTTTTGGTTTATTTCGTTTTGGGTTTGTTTGTTTTGATACTTTCCCACCCCTTCTGTTATCTTACCACTGCCTTTTCTGGCTGTCTCCAACAAAGTTCATATATTTGAAAGGTTAAAAAAAAAAAAATCATTTAAAAAAAAAAAAAAAAGAAAAAAAAAAAAAGAAAAAAAAAGTTTTTCTCCTGCTGCAGTAAATATTTTGCATGATGAGTTCCAGGGTCACACTTTCAAAGTTTATCAGTGAAGTAGTGATGAATAACGGGGGAGTGTCAAACTATTGAACTTTTTGTATAAAAACAAACAAAAAACTTTACAAGGTGCCAAGATGTAAAGACAATTTGTTACATGTTTTTTTTCTCAAAGAAAAGCGTACATTATGAAAGTAGTACCATGTATCAGGTAAATCGCTGTCAGGAATGAGAGTCAAAGCCTTCCTTGTCCACAAAACCAAGTTTGTAAATGTAAAACCTGTTAGGTTTCTGCATTCGACTAGAAGTGAAATGAAAAAATCAAGGCTTATGTAGAGTAAGTGACCACAAAAGAGGACCTTTTTTTGATTCTCACTCGCAAGAGTCCGGCAAGAGTTCCTGGAATGCCCCAATTCTGGAGCCCCGACTTCAGGGAGAGACCGGGGCGGGGGTTCTCATCCTACAAATATTGCAGATCATTAGATATTTTATATATATACATACATAAATATATATATATATAAAGTTTTTAAAAATAATTTTGAACTATTGTAGTTTTCAGATTGCCAATATTCTCACGCTCATTATAGCATGGAAAAAAAAAAAAAAAAAAGAAAAAAAAGAAAAAAAAAAAGCGTTTAAACTCTTTTGAAATCCTTTGGTACCTTTTGTTAATGAACTCAGATTGAGTTTTTAGATGTTTCAGAAGCAATTTAGTATTCTAGTCTTGCGAGGTGAACTTGCAGTCATGACTGCATTTTAACGGACCCAGAACAGGTAACAAACTATCTTCTACCCATAAGCCTTGATGAAAATGGTACAGTCCAGACTGTTAGCATGGTGCTTCGTGTGTATGTGCTGCCAGTAACAAGATTTTTTTTTTTTTCTTTTGATAAGGCATAAAAGAAACTCATTCCTTACATCAACTGTAATTCCATCATTCCATGTCTGTTGATACAGACAATAAAAAATGTTGTGTAGTCAGTACTAATTACTGACATTATAGCATTCTCAAATGCAATAAAAATGCTGGTTGTTCACACTGGTAATGCGAGTTGCCATGTCCTACGTTTTTTTGGTTTTGTTTTTGGTTTGTTTCTCCTCCCTCCCGGCTCCGTGTCGCATCCCCAGCAGCCCCACAGCAGACCCTATGGAGGCCTGCTCACCCCTCACCCTGTCCCTGCCCATCCAGCACGCAGTCCATCGCGCCCCTGGGACCTCCCCAACCACGCTGAGTTGCAGGCTTTTAGCTGCAGATTCCTGGCTGGACAGGGAGCTCGTTCGGGCCTTGAGTGCTGGATCTGAGGAGGATGCCATCGTATGGAAGAATTCATCTGCTATCCAAGCAAGTCCATCGGAGTTTGCCTGTTTGGTTCCTGGGCAGCTGGGGGTATTTGCTTTCTCGATGGGCTCAACTTCAAAGGTGGAAGCATGAAAAAAGGGTTTGGTTCCTAATCTTGCAAATCCTCCCCAGTGCAGTTCCTTAATGGGAGCTGGACCGGACAGTTCCTCCTGGCTTCAGCGGGAAGGGCTTGGCAGGTGCTGTATGTACACAGAACGGGCTGCAAGATGGATCTCAGTCCACACCACCATGAGAACAACGTTCCGAGTTATGCTGTCACCTGAGACAAACTTTGAGAGGAAAAACCCACCTTTTTTTTTTTTTTTTTTTTTTTTGAAGTACACTTTTATTTTCTTCGTCAAGTTTTATAAAGAAAAATAAAATGTTTAATAACTAGCATTAGCAGTAAACCAGAATTTCAGAGGAGGGATTTTTTCATGAATAATTCATTAAAATTTCACATCTGCAAGATTAGTCATCCAAATAAAATGCTAATGTCAAAAACATGCACCGTCTATAATATTCTCATCAAGAAATCTTTTTGCATATAATGATAAATGCTTAAATTAGTACAAATGATTTTATAAAAATATTCTATCATAAAATTATACCAGATAACTGCTTTTTTTTTTTTTTTTTTTTTTCTTTTTTTAGGGGGAGGGGGAAAATCTTGCACACTCATTACAACATGTCTCAAAATTGTATTGATGGGTGGATTTTGCTAATGAAAAATGCAAAGGATAGGATTTGAGTTAGGTCACATATCGCTCTTTTATCACTAGTGAAGTTTTAGTACATGGGAGAGGTCTTGCTTTTGTAGTTGAGAAAACATTCCTACGTCACTGGCAGAAGAGTGTTTATTTTGGAAGGAGTGCTCTGTGTCTCCAAAGCACGGGTGGTGGGGTCAGCTCCAGGTAGAGGAACATGGCCTGGGGAGATCTCAGCCCCTTGGATGAGGATGCTTGTCCCCATAGGGGTCACCCTGGCTTTGCACAGACCAGGAGGGGATCCAGCCTGAAGACAGCCATGGCCTAGCACGGGAGCTGGAGGCCCAGCACAGCATGATGCTCGCTGTGCTTTGTGCATACAGCTGCTGATGAGCTGCATAACGCCCTCTGACCTGGGCTGTGATGGCAAAGGATGGCAGGTTTCACAGCAGTGGCCTGATGGAAGGAACAACCAACTGTTGGTGCTGTTCACTCCCACAGAGACGTGCCCTGCAGCACAACAAACTCTAATTAGCCCTTTTAACCTAGTAATCAGGCTGCGGCCCCAGTGATGATGTTAAACGTTGGTTTAATAGCGAGTTAGTCGGGTCATTGCTCAAATTCCTTGCAGAGGAGGTGAGCTCTGCCCTTCACCCAACTGCCATGATGGTGGTGCTGACAACTGCCGGGTGCTTCATGGCCAATACTGCCACTGTGACTGGTGACGTCCCCTTCGTGCCATACACGTGTCCCTGCTCACCCTGTAACTCTTTGTCCCCATCTGCCATTACACCTGGTAGAGGCCCTCTCCCTGCCCCATTTTATCGGCTCCATTAGGCAGATGCAAAGCACTTGGGCTGGAAATAGTCAACAGCATTGCGCGGAGTGTTTAACCCAAAACAGCCCTACCTCCAATCTTACTCAACAGGGAATTCCTCTATCTGGAAAAAGAGAAATGGAAACACCACCCCTGTGGCTGGAGCTGCATCTTCATTTGTTTGGAAGCCCTCAGCAGCCATTTTTGATGCATCTCAGAAGCCTAAAAAATGTTGTGTTTTTTTTTTTTCTTCAAGCAATAATGGTAATTTGAAGGTAACCGTCCTTTCAAGGATTAATTCCAGCCAAAGCAATAACCATTATTTACCAGAGTTTGACATTTTTATCACTCATCATATTAGCAAATTTCCATTGAAAATGCTAAAATGGTTCGTCATAAGGCACATAACTGCTTTGGCTGTAAAAATGACCAACACAAGTGCCTGTACTCAAACATTAAATTATACTGTAATTAATAAAGACAGTTAAACTGTCTACTAGCAACAGCAATTTAGGTAACCACATTTGATCGGCTATAAATTGTAACTACATTAACATTCCAGAAATATTAGCAATATGGATTACTTGATGGAAATAGGTGCTGATCACCAACACTCCTATTTTACAACGGAAGCACAGGTCATGTTGGCCACAAAACCGTGGGCGAAGATCAAGGCTGAGTACTTTTAATCTTGTGAAACAAGCAATTACAAATAGTTGCATCGATTTGTTAAAAAGCTTTAGGTGACATAAATTGTTTCCTGTTTAGCTTATTGCTCTGATACATAAATGTCACCCAGTATAATATTAATTAGGGTCACAGAACAACAAGGGTCGGGTGATATAGTGTGCCATCACAGATGTGTCAATGCTTTGTGCAAGATGGGGAAGGCGAGAAAAGCTCCACTGCAGCGCCCAGCTCCTAATTTTACGCGATGACAAAGGAAAGTAAAGGAAACCGTGTTTTAATATGTGAAGTAATTACTTTAGTACCAGTATAATTTTACGGTTTAGGATAAATTACAATGTTTTCATTCTCGTGCTCTTGCCACATAACATAAAACTCCACATATAGCATCAATAAAATAGAATACTGTTTATAAAGTCTTTCTGCTGCACAAGACCAACACTATTTCTCCCGGCACATGGAAACTAAGCACACACTGCAGTCTGGTGTGTGTTTCTACACTTAATTTTTTTTTTAAACCCCAAAACGGGCTGTGCAGGTTATTTACTTAACATAAATCAAATGTATCATACACACTGTTTCTTTGGATTGGCATAGAACTTAGAAAAATACAGTAAGATTCTGAAAAATCTGGAGAAAATTTATTAAATATGATTTTTACTGTAATAGAATATTAATGTAACCCAATGCTCATTTCCCATTAAGTTGATCCCTTTTTAATACACACATGCTTTTTATTATTTTGCACTCATGCGAAAATTCCACATTCAGAGAGTTTCCATCTCCTTAGGAATGTCTCTGGCAAAGGCACAGTAAGAAATCTTGAACCGAGGAAAAAAAAAACAAACCAGACAGCAAATATCGACCGATAAGATGTGGCAACGCGCTGATGAACTGAAGCAAAAGCCGATGATATAATAAAGGGTAAAAAGGCATTCAGCACTGCGAGGGGAACAGGAGAAACAATTACGCTCCAAATCCCTCCTTCTCGCTGCCACTGTACCACAGCACAGATGAAAATGTTTGATTTGCAACATAAAAGATTCATTAATTACCACTTGAATATTTAAAGCTATTTTGCAGACTAACAGAGGTAGATAAAGCACTGAATTAAAACCTCTAATAAAATTGTAAAAATATTTCTGCAAGTTTACCGGCGTTGCGATTCCTCCCGGTTTTGGGAGCCAGGCTTGGCGCGTTGCAGAATGGATTCTTTCTCTTTTTTTTCAAGTGGGTATTTGAAGTACGATGGTGCAATTGCACTGCGCTATTTGTCTCTCGTTTCCAAATGTTTACCAGATACTTACTGGGAATCTCGCTCTTCACATGTGGTCGCCCTTTGTGGGAGAAGTAGCTGCTACAAAACAATACAGCGAGCGACGTGTGTGTTTGAGCCATACATTCATTTTAATACATTTCCATATACAGTAAAAACTCGTCTAGTCATAAGTCTGCCATAATACTCTCTCTGATATGAGACAGTTGTGCTTTGTGGAGGGAAAAAAAAAATCTGTTAATCCCATTATAATTACCCTTGTTAGACTTAAAAAAATATATATATATAAAATAAAATTGGAGATATATCATTTTCTGCAAGGGTGGAGGGCTCAGCAGATCGCAGGAATGTGCATTGCAGAGAGCATCTCTGTAACTGCACAGCGCTCCCTGGATTTGCACCAGGGGGCCTGAGCAGTGAGCCTGGGGCTGAGGGAATCTCCTGTGTTACTGATGGCAAAGGATGTGCCGTCCTTGTACACCCAAAAAGAATAATGCAAACTATATATATTTTGTATATATGTGTGTGTATTTGCACCACTTCTGCCTGTTGCCTACACGGTACTTCAGCCTAGCCTCAAAGCGTCGTGATCTCCATAGAATCATAGAATCATAGAACCATGAAGGTTGGAAAAGAGCTCTAAGATCATCCAGTCCTACCGCCCCCCTGCTACCAATATTGCCCACTAACCATGTCCCTTAGCACAGCTATCCTTGCCTTATCACCTCCAGGGACAGTGGCTCCTCGACCTCCCATTCCAGTGCCTGACTGCTCTTTCAGAGAAGAAATTCTTCCCAATATCCAACCCAATCCTCCCCTGGCACAGTTTAAGGCCATTTGCTCTTGTCCTATACACTGAAGATCTCAACTTGACACTGAGCAATCACATTTATACCTCTTTGCATTCGGTTGACATTTGTTGTTGTTGTTTTATAAGTAACGTTCTGTTTTTAAGCAAATGAAAATTTGTGATCCACAACAGTGCAGTGAGGACTGCAGGAGGAGGGTTGAAAGCTGAAGTCGTAGCTCTTTCAACAGTATGTTAACAACCACGAGTAGAGCCAAAGTGTATGAATTTAATAAGAGAAGAACAGTTACGGTTCTCTCTCATTGTCATTAATTTTATGCAGTTGGCCAAGGAAATGCAAAGAAAAATGTCCAGTTATATTTGGATATTCCCTTTACACAACTGTTCCTGTTGTAATTACCAAGCGTCCACTCCAATTAAATGGATGTTGAGAGTATTGCAGTGGCTCTGTGTAGCAGATGTGCACTTTCAGACGTTACTGTTGGCTAAGAGCGACTGCAAAAGGAGCATGGCTGTGGGCATCCTCAACCTGGGCTCCATCTTCACAGGCAAACAATAACATTCACCTTGCCAGAAAGGAAAGGGCGTTCTCACAGTAATTCAGGCCCTGTCCTTTTCTATTTATTTTTGTAAAGTCGATTTCAAATTTTCTTTTTGGACCATTCTCCTTAGTTCTTTTTAATTTGTGCTGAGCTGTTTGTACCACAGACCTCAACACAGAGCTGATTGGGTCCAGTGCGAGAACCTATGGCTCATTTACTGTGCGTGAAAATGGATTTCTCCTGGCAGTTTGTAAATATATGTGTATATACACCCAAATATGCTTTTTGTATGCTTTTTGATATGGAAGTGAAGTTATGCTATAGGAGCCCTGGCACTACTGCTTTCCTTGACACCCCATAGGAGGCGCATCATTAATTAATGGGAGATAAGAGCTGCCCTAAGTTGGCAATGGCTCGTACCCATCTTTACCTTAAATGCTCTGAGTAGGCCCCGAGTACTCCAATAGCAAACACGCACCCTTATCCATCATATTTTTGGCTTTGTTACCTTTGTAGGATGCAGGAAGGGAAAACTGTGTTCAGTGCCCATGATATCTATTGAAAACAAAAATACGAAAAATAAGAAGTAGAGCTTTTAATTATTTTGGCGAGTACCAGGGTTTCGTTTTAATTAAGTGCTCCGTTTATATATATTTTTTTTCCTGTTTCCTAGACATGCTGGACAGACTTGTACTGTATAGAATTGCACAGACAGAACTCTGGAGCACCTTCCAACACACGACTCTGGTGCCTCGTGCTCACCCATGCTATTCTTAAATACTGCTACTCTGCTGCATGCTCACAGCTTCTCCCTGGCACCTTGTGCCATTTGGGGTGTTCTCACCTGTTTGCCACACAACGAGTGCTAGCAAACTCAAAACAAAAACACCTGATAAAAATCAAATACTACACTGCTAACTGCAAAGTTCATTTCTCCTCAGAAGTCCTTCTTTAATTACAAAACCCGCATAACCCATTTCCTTTGGTGTGCAGAAAGGTGTGTAATTAAACTATCAGCATAATACCTTTCTACATGTAAAACCCGCACTTATGAACTTTAACTGCAGAATAAAAACTCCTATTACATGACCATTAAGTATTATGAATAAAGCAAGTCATTGTAGTACTTGATTAATTTTTATGCACTAAGCATTGTGTTCGGCACAAGTTTGGTTTCTGTCATGCAGCCTCTGCCATCTTCTCCCCCCAGGGCTGTGCTCCATTCCTCTGTGATGCTCCTGGAAAGTCCCTCAGGCTCTGTGCTGCTTCTGTGGCCATCGTGGAGGAGAACAAGTCTGTTTCTGTAACATCGCCATCGTGGTGTGGCTGGGAAATGGGGCTCAAGGTGAAGGTGGGGAAGACCAGGTCCCCTCTGCTCTGTGCATATCTCATCTCATCTCATCTCTGGGTAGGCTCTGAGGTTCTTCTCTGCTGGGGCCCTGATGTGCAAGGAGCTCCTTGGGAACTGCCTTGGGAATGGCATTCTGTATTCAGGGTTGTGAGCTCAGAGGAATCAATGGATGCTGATAAATTGGTTGTCAGTTTTTGACTAATAAGAGAAATCTGATTTGATCTTCTTTCACGCCAGAGTGGGAGAAAGTCATGCAAGGAGAACCCGTCCAGGTGCTCATGCCTACTGCTTCACAAGAGCCCAGAAGCATTGCCTTATACGTGTTACCTACTGCATGGTCCTCCCAAGAATGTGCCTTCCATGTACCAGCACCTTGTCAAGTGATGTGGGAAGGCAAAAGCGAGTATCCCAGCTCAAACCCACAGTTTTGGAGTCTCAATAGGCAAAAAGACTGGGCTGTATGGTGCTCAGTCCTGGGTGGCCAATGGGATGTCTTCCACCCTATGTGCAAACATTCAGGTCCCCAAGCCATCACCCATCAGCGCCTCACATCCACACTCCCATATGCTGTGCGATGATTACATTGAGGCTGATCTTTGATGTCTGGAGTCAGGAAGTTTAGCTCAGCTATAATCAATAGCATTTCCAGCTCTTGGAAATCTGCACTCAGCACTCAAAGCAGCCAGTCTGCATTATGTCCTTGTCATATGTATATATTTGCATGTTCATTAGCTATGTAGTAGCACAGCTGTACGTGGTTTCATTTAGCTTTTAATTATCTTCTTTGGGTTGGTGTTTTCATCTCCAGCAGACTTAGGAGAAAAAAAAAAAAAAAAAAGGAAAATCACTTAGGCAAAAGAAATGCTGCTGAGCAGGTCTGGGGCAAGGAGCACTGCTTCCTGGTGCATCCTACTGTTCCACCGCAAAAGAGATGTTTGGTTTGAAAGTTCCAGCAAATTAATAATAAATCTGTCTCTTCGTTTCCCCCCATCACATGCTTATCTTATTCAGGTGGTGAGGGAGTAATTTTTCATTTGAAGCAGGTGGTTGTTTACATAGTAGATAAACTCCATCCTTACAATCCTTGGCATGCATGTTTGTGTTTGCTCCAACAGCTGCTGCTCGCACACAGATCAAGGCATCCTCCTCTTTTGATGGAAATGACTCATACTCGGATGGGCTGAAACAGAAACACCATGCTCAGCTGCAGACACCTGCACTCGTGCACTGGCTTTAAAAGTTAGGATGTGGGTTTTAGCTAATTTTATTCTTTTTAGGTTCTTACACCACACCCTTTATTTTGGTTTCTGAGAAATTTCCATTAGCAAGAACAAAACAAGGTGACTAATATCTGCGCTGAACTTTCTTCTCCTTTCTTCCCAACCCCCCAAGCTCGGTGAGAAAGCTGAGATTTATTCCTTTTACTGTGATTACTGGTAATGAGTCCAGCATGACTGCTTTCTGCTTGGTTGGGACTTGGGGCCAAAGTGGCAAGGGTGGCCTTGGGTCCATCCGAGGGACTGGTTCTTGGCATTTCACTGCCTTTGGTATACTTTCCCTTTTTTGTCAATGGAATGGGGGTGCATTCGGCGCTGAGGAAATGAAGCTGAGCTTAACCTGAGCCAGTGTTGCTGATTTCTTCTTACACCAGTGGTTGGCAGAGGAAGAATTCCCAAGTGTCCACTGGGGAATTGGCACATGGCTGCCTGCAGCACGTGGTGCCTTACCCAGGGGTAATTACAGCTCAGGAACGATGCTCCTCTGCACCAGCTCCTCAAGCAGAGCTGGGGTGATGGCTGGAGCAGGCCTGGCCCTCTCTGCTCGCATTGCGGGAGCTCTCCTGTAGCAGGGAAATATATTTTTATCGTTTGCTTACCTTGACACTTCAAACATTTCCCCAGCAAGCTGAAGGTGTAATTAAATGACATGCCAGATGCCAGTGCACGTTATGTTATACCACCTCTCAGCTGGGCTAGCAAAAGGAATGAATGGAGCCTTAAGACAGCTCTCCTATAGTTACTTATTATCTCTTTTCAATGAAGAATGGGTAAGGTTGAGCAGGATGTCAGCAAACCTGTAATTTCCTAGCCTTTTGGTTACTTCTGTGCTTCTGATCCACCACTGATGTGAAGTTTTGTTGTACTTTTTTTGTTCTGTCAATTATGGCATCTCTCCAAGGAGGCGGCGGGCTCTCATGTCACACATGCATATTTATGGTAAGGTATATTCAGATTTTCCTGTTGTACCTGAAACCAGGTGTTTGGGCCTTTCGGGGTGGGTCTGCGGTGCTGCCTCCTCAGGGCAGCAGAGCTCTTGGGGCACTGTGCTTTCTCAAAGGCTAAAAGAATGCTGGCTGAGAAAATGACAGCAGGCTGTTGTAACTTTAGGAAATTAAATGATTTTTTTTCAGAACTTTAAGAACAGGATTTCTAGAATGTATTATCTTACTCCATTGTGTCTGCTACCTCAGAAGATGGATTTGGTGTCTCTCTTGGCTGTTGCTCTCAGCCTTTAGAGCGGCTTTGCAGGACACCAGCCCAGTTCTCGGGGAGACGAGATGTTGGCTGTCACAAGACAAACTTGCCAGCAAGATTTATTTACTTACTTGGAAGTGGAGATGTTGTTTTAATAATGCAGCCAGCGGGGAATGGAGGTGTTGGCCCGAGCAGGGGCTCTGCAGCATCCTGCGCTCTCGCTCAGCGCAAGGGCACAGCCCCAGGATGAGGAGCAGTGCAGGAGCCATCCCGCAGAAAACCCAAACCTTGAGAATTCTTAGTCTTGATATTTGTATTTAGTGAGAGCAGGCAAACAACAGTGTTTTGGTTCCAGAGGTTTTAATGGATCAGTGATGGCTCACCATCTGCATGTGCGAGGCACTTTGTTTAGAAAAGAGTGCCCGTAATTAAAGCTTAATTTACTAGCACTAACACCAACTTCCCTTAAAGTCCACGGTCAACAGCCACGCTCCCTTTCACTGGCATTTGCATTTCTAATTAGGACTGCTTGTGACCAGAAAGTCCCTGCAATTGACATTCCATTCAATGCATTTTGTTGTCAGACCAATGCTATGCAGCCAGGACAGTGCTGCAGTTAATGTTTTCTCTACTTTCTCAACCTGTGATATTTCTACTCCGGACAATAATTTCCTACAAATCTTCACTGAGACGGGAATCACTTTCCTTCTGTCATTTACTGATTGATTATTTTTCTTCTTATGGCCTTGGAGAACTGATATTAAGGAACCTCTTCAATGAGTTAGACAAAGCTCCCAGCTCCCTGGCTACTGGGGGCTCCCATGGCACTGCTCTCTTTGCCCCTGCATCAGTGCAAAGATCAGAACCCACCACTCTGCATGTGCTGTGAGTGATGCAGCACCTGCCAGGAGACCTTGCTGTTGGAATAGGCAGAAGAAAAGGGAAATATGGCTATTCCTCTTTAACAGGTGGGAAACCAAGGCACAGAGAGCTGATGAGGCTTGCCAAAAGTCAGACAGAAACCTGAAAACAGCCACAAACTGAATCCAGGTCCACTGAGACTCAGCCCAGTGCCTTCATCATTTGTCTCTTCACAGATTTTATTTCTGCAGTTAATTGAGCCATTCCCTTGGACAGACTGAGAAGCTTCCACCTCCAGCTATAGCACTGCTGCTCCTGTATTTCCTCTGCATGACCTGTAACTCCTCTCCGTTTCCCCCCATGCAGGTGGAGCAGCCTCCCTTGCCCTGCTGCTCTGCAGAGCCCTTCAGCAGTCATGTGCTTCATCCCTGACCTTCCCCACAAATAACTCCCCTTGTTCTTTCCTAACCTCAGCCCAATTTGCCCACAACATTGTGCTAATTAATGCCTACTGCAGAAATCACTGTAGATGTCTACTGAGCCTTCAAGCGGCCACTGTGAGCCACTCAAATGGAGAAGGAAGAATTGTGAGTACCAGCACATCCCAACCCATGCACAACTGAGCCCTAAGCCTGGCCATGAGCCCTCCATGCTAGAGAACCCCTTGGAGTAAGCAAAGAGCTTATGCAAATCCCCTGCTATCTGTCACAAAATGGAGCTCTTCATACTTCGGGAATGATGGGAGAAACAATCTATCGATATTCTGTAATGAGCATAAATGCCCTTTATAAATTGTTTCCCTTTATTGACTCTAAAGCAAATGTAGCTGTGAATGCTGTACATTAATACATTTTATACCTTCTAATGGTTTGATGGCCTCATATATCCAGTAACGCTGAGAATAATCATTAGATTGTAAGGAGTGCAAAATATGTTTTATCACTTGAAAATGGAATTCCTTCTTGAAAGGTAAAACCAGTGGTAGATCATTGATTTGAAAGGTCAGGGTTAAAAAGCTTATTAACGACTGGGTTAAGCTCTAGTAAAATTCTTTGTTTTACTCAGCTGTATGAAGCATTTAGCTAAGTGAGGCTCTTCATTAGGACATTAGTGCTTTTATACTAGCTGTGTAAGGTAAAAATCAGTAATTTCCAGCTTATGTTCAGGAAAATGCATTCCAAGTAGCACCAACTACTCCAAATAACACCAGACAAAGCATGGCCCTGGGCATAGTGGCTGCCAAGTCCATAGTGCCTGCTCTACCCATCCTCTGCTGGGAGCCCCGAGCAGGGTCTGAGCATGCAGATATATAGCACAGAGCAGCAGGCCGTGGGCAGAAATACAAGCATGGGTCCCAGAAGCCATGCAGTCATGTCAGGATGCCCAAGCGCCGAGTTAATTAGCCATGACTCCCAGCCTGGCTTTAGATTAGCCCAAGTACTGGGTTCATGGGGATGCAGTGCTTCTTGCCTCTGAGCTGGGGAGCTGCAGTGGGAGAAAAGTGCATGGCCCTATCTACAGACATGTCACAGTGTGTGGATGAAGGGTCTGTACCTTGGGGACACCAGTGGTACCAACTCAAGTGCCCTGTAACTGCTGTCCATCTATCCCAGCAAGGCAGGAGCAGGGCCATCCTCTGAGATGTTGCTCACTGGGGGAGATGGGTCACCAACAGACTGCTGTTTGTGAGGGTATTCTTTCTTTCTAAGCCCCCTGTCCTGTACACGGCCTGATTCTAACACGACCCTTGGTCTGTGGATCTTGTGTTTTGTTCACACAGTGCCTTTCAGGAGTAAAACTGCTCTTCTGTCGTCCTCAGGGCACTGTCCCTGTGTGGCACTGAGCATTGCCCCTTCCTCAGTCCCTCTGTGCCGGGTTGGGTATTCAATTTCTTCAAATTTCTTTTATTTTTAGCACTTCCTAGAAAAATGCTTGCTGTTCACAGAAAGAGATGCAGTGTTAGCCCACAGCAGCTGCTACCTGTGGCTAACCAAAAAGAGGGACCCAAAGCTCCATCGTGCTGCATTAAGCAGCCCTCTGTAATGTTTTTAAAGGAAGAAAATAACAATACAGCATATAATAGCCACTGCATGTGGTGCAGAATAACTGGGATACTCAACACTTTTCATATGAAGCAGCCGTGCCAACCCAACCGTCAGAACAACTTTAATACTTCACAGTGAAATTAAATCGCAGATTAAAACAGATGGTTTGACCATTTCATTACAAGCTGTGGTGCTTATTTGCTGACCATTGGCTGGTATATGTAAACACATAAAAAGCAAAAGAGCCCTTAGGTACAAACCATACTCTCTCTTAACTTTTCACTCATGGTTACAGTGTGGCTATGAATGTTTTGGATCCAGACAGTCTTTAAAGGTACTGCATTCAATTTACTTTTACTGATGAAAGGAAGAGGTCACAGAAAGTGCAGAATGGGTGGGAAGAACACAAGGGCTTTGCTATCTGTCCTGCCAACACATTTCAGCTGGCAGCATGATGCAAAGCCATGCTCAGCAGCAACACCCCAGGCTGCTTCACCCATGGCTGCAGGGAGAGGGATCTGGCTGCTCTGCTCTGGTGTCTCCATGGCTGATTTTGGATGCCTCTGGCCCAAAACCCCTTTAAGGGGACTTTATTTGTAGATTGCTGGTGCTGCTTCATTCCTCTGTTTGCTTATGTGACTGCAGGGAGCATTACCAGTAGCAGAGAGGTTTAATGAAATGTTTGCAAAGTGCTTTGATGTCACTGGCTGAAAAAAAATAATGTTGCTTAACTGCAAAATGTGAGCACCTGGAACAAGGAAGAGGCCTGTCGTTGAGCAGTCCCACACAGGTGTGTGTGCCCTGGTAAAGTAAATGGATGTTGGGCAGCTTGCAGCTCACTTGGACCGATGGAGAGGACAGCACCAGCTGCATGCAGCAACGTTGCCCCAGGTACTTCATTTTTCAGATGCTGTTAAACAAACAGAATTCTACTTTAAAAATAATAATGAACAAATCCATATATGTGTTTAGCTTTGGCAGCACTGAAATGAGTAGATGATGTCTCTTAAAAGTGTGACTGCTGTGCTTCCAGATGTTTCCCATGGCAGTTGGTCCTGGGTTAGGAATGATGGCTGGAGAGATATGGTAAGTAGGGAGTATGGTGAGCCAAATGCATTCTGCTTTACCTGTTTGTGATGTAGTAACATCATGAAGCCATATGAGCACCTAGAGAGAGCCCAATGCCTGCATGACCATCATGACCATGGATTAAGAAGGAGAACATCTCCCTTCACCATTGGTGAGTCCAGCAAGCCCAGTCAGCCCTGTCTCCAGGACTTGTGTCTGAGCCTGTGGGCCAGGGGCCCCAAAGATAAGAAAATAAAGTTAGGATTTCATAGCTTTAGGGAGAAAAAAATCTGAAGTTACGGTGCTAAAAGTCTTGCTAAGTTCTTGTGGCAATGAAATGGGAATTTCTAGGAATGGATACGCTCAGCAAAGCAAACAAGTAGGAGCTGCAAGCTGCTGCACAGTCCCAGTCTGTGCTGCTGCAGGCCCCTTGGAAATGGGAATTAATATTCCACACTGGGGCAAAGACACATTCATAGGCACTCACATCTGCATTACAATTTAAAACTCAGACTGTGTCCCTACAAGAGCTCTAAGAAATGAGCATCCAAGGAGGAAAGTGCAGGGGAAGGCATTAGCCAGAGTCAATCACCTCTCTGTGACACTCTTCTTTTAGGATCACAGCTACATCTTCAGACAGATAATCCTTGATCATTCTGCATTGCAGCTATCATGCAGAAGAGTTTTCTCATATAATAGCATATTGTTGACAACAAACTAGAAGAGAGATTTAAAAAAATTTTTTTTACAATGCCTAAAAGGGTATAAAAAAGAACTGTATGTTAAAAATCAGTATTTATCAATAGCCCAGGCTATAACTGAGGATTCACAGCATGGACACTGACAGAATGGAGACAGCATTGTAATGAAAAAAGCGTATCCATCATCAACAATACAATACTTACCGTGACCTAAGGTCAGGTTTGTACAGTTACACCAGATGTTAGATTTCAGCCGCCCTTTGAAATGAAAGAACACAATGGTTACTATTCCCGTAGTGTTGTGGATTTCATTAAACAACAGGTTTATCTTTCAGCTTTAAAATGTAGAGCAAGATTAGGATATTCGAACGTTTAGGTTACAGAAAGACCCGGTAAGCACAATGTGAAGTAGGGCTGGTGCTATCACACGCTGCAGTTTGGCACGCAGCAGCCAGCTCTGCCTGGTGGTAAAATTCAAAAGGCAGCAACGCAAAGGGTGCAATAAGAGCATGCAGGAGTGAAAGGAAAAGGGCTGGGTGCTCCCACATCAGCCCTGGTGCTGTGCTGGCCCCAGCTGGATGTGCTCCGTGGCACCGGGGACAGCAGGCGCGTCTGAACAGGGCTCGCTGTACCACAGCCTGCTGCCTCTGTTCTCTCTTCTCCGTTGATAACAGAGGAGTGGGGCCATCATTAGAGGAGCCCAGCCTGGAAGGTGGCTCAATTGTTCAGGATTTCCTTCAGTGACCTCTTCTGAACCTGCCTGTTCCCTCCCCGCGAGCTCAGCCCATTTCCCACATGGAGGGAGATGTTCCCTTGCGACACTGGCTCCTCTTCTGCCTTGTTTGTGTTATTTAACTCCCTTAGCACTGACTGTTTATGCATAAATATATCATTCAGACATAGAAAGCTATCTATCTTTAATTTAGATACTTATTATGTATATTACATAGTGCACGCTGTGTGTTACGTTATCTATTACATATGAGTGGTTTACATAAATACATGATTTAGTTACATATTATGTATTTATTACATAGTATGTGCTATGTAATGTACATATAATGTGTGCTTATATATTAACTATTCTATTGGTGTGGCTTATATACATACATATATAATTTAGATATTTACTACATATATTATGTGGTGTGTATATTATGCTGTGTGTATGTATATTATGCTGTGTGTTACATACACATACACACATAACCTGAAACTTCAATATGAACTCCACTCTGAAGTTATATTCTCATTCATTAATAATAATCATTAACAGTAATCAGCAACACTGAACATACTCAGATCTAATATAAAAGGTGAGGACAGACTTGGGGCAGGTGTGAAGAAGCCCCCATTTCTTCTGTCCTCTGTTTTCTTCTCCTCCCAGCTCTGTGTTTTTTTGTAAACATTTTCTGTTTCGGACCATGCAGGTAAGGCAGAGGAGCAAAGCACATATCCCAAATTATTTCATTAAAAATTAATGCTTTATAAAAGTGTACACATTTCATTAACTTCACATTGCACGCTTTGCAAATATTCTAAGGGATGCTAATCTCCTGGCTTTAATTAGATTGAAGGTCTCTTGCAAAGGCTATCATTTTAATATAAAATGAGCGATCTTTTAAGCTTTGTGAATTAGAAAACAGGAACTCCCATTTTAGATCAACTGTTACACCCTGAAACAAAAGAGTTCTGTGTTTTTGCAAAAAGTTAAGGTTTTTGCACCGCCTAACACAGAAAGTCAGAAGCCAGGCAGTGCAAATTTCCTTTGTTTCCACCCGGGGATGTGTTGCATACACTCATGCTGAGTTCCACCCCAACTCTTCCACCCCATCAGAGTGGCACCTGGTCCTGTTCTCCTTGCTCTGGTGGCTTTCTGCATGACGTCAGGGAACTCAGATCACCTCCAAATCGCCCAGTGACCCTCAGACAGAGAACTGTGTGGGAGAGAGGAGCAGGGCTTTGCCTGGAGCTGGATGGCTGCAGGGAGGCACCGAGGGGCGGCAGTAAGGCAGAGGGCTGCTTCTCACTGAGGACTGAACTCCTTTCAATCTGCAGTTGTTTTCTGCCTCTGTTCTCCTGCTATTATCCCCTGCTAGGAGACGAATTTTTATATTTCTGACCAAGACCCAATCTTCTTTCCCTTATCAAACATAATAGAAAGTGCTGTAGTTATAGAATAACAAACTCACCTCCTGGATAAATGTCAATCTATTTTTAAGTGTGGGATCAGCTCTGGAGCTCCCCATGATAACGTATTGCCTGACGCCAGCATGGTGTCCCTTCATTGCTGGTCTGACTCTCTTCCAGTCCCACACAAGCCACAGACATGGCCTTGATCACTGCCCTTTTACCTCTCCTAGCAGTACCCTCCTCGAGAAGGGGCTGGTCCTGTCCACCCTGGCCCAGAAGAGTTTTTCTTCTCCAGAACTTTATCCAGTTAATTTTAAACTACGCTGTGCAAGTGTACAAATCACCTGTGTAGTGGTGCAGTTCAGCTTTGTGCATTTTGCTGTTGGGCTTTTGGACCCATAAGGTGCTTTCAGACTTAACTCTGTCTTCTGTGGAGCAGGACTGGGAGGCTGCAGTATAAAAATTCCTTATAGTCAGACACAGGACAGGCTGCTAAGTGGAACATGAGTATGGAGAGGGACTTGTAAAAGCCCCCTTTATTTGTACTTGTGGGGAAAAGGCCTCCAAAACCATTGCTGGCATTTGTTCCTATCTGAGCAGCACTCAATTAAATAATATTTTTTTTCACTTAGTCATTCAAGCCAATTTGGCGTATAGGCTCTTCAAAACTAAGAGGGCTAAGCTCCAAGTCTAAATTTAATTAATCAATAATTGTCATTTTTAAACAATCATGATTTATACAAAATTGACCTCTAGAAAAAGAACCGACTCCATTAATGTCTGTGCTTAGCTCCCTTGCTGCGGCAGCTCTTTCTGCTGACAGCCTTTCTGGGCAAGTTTCCTTTAAGAGAACAAAATCCTCAACTTCATTTCTTCAGTTCCCTAATTTTGATTCAGAGCCACATCTTTGTTTAAAGGTTTATGTAGATAAACCTCAATTTTGTCAATCTCAATTTTGTATAAGAAGCAGGATCAACTTCTAATTTCCA
Organism: Tympanuchus pallidicinctus; assembly: GCF_026119805.1. NCBI lineage: Eukaryota > Metazoa > Chordata > Aves > Galliformes > Phasianidae > Tympanuchus > Tympanuchus pallidicinctus. The sequence goes on along the minus strand of NW_026294690.1, from coordinate 15,599,466 downwards.
ATGTTAAATCCTAGGCTCTGCTTTCCACTGCAATATTCTCAAGATGACTATTCCAGGTTAGATCCCATGCTGGGCTCAACATTTAGAATAAACTAAAGAAACAGTAACTTCATTTACTCATTAAGACCACGGACTTGCTCTGAAGCGATCTACTACACTGTCAGCTCTCTGAGTTCAGGCCAACACACACAACAACAGCACGGCCAGTAACAATGACATTTGGGACTGCCCAAAATGCAAATCCACTGCTTTCCTACTGCCTAAGGACACACGAAGTAACACGTATCATCTTTTGTGAGAGTCCGTATGTGGATGAGATGTGAATGATCTTCCCACAGAGTGCCCAGCTGCTATCGTAACGGCTTGCTGCTTTAAGCACCCAGTGAGAGGGAAAAAGTCACTGACTCTCTGATTTCCTCCTGCACAGTATCTCATGTACTCCCAGTGCCACTTGCAGTATATACTACTAAGCCAGTGGCGCAAGCTTTGTGGCTACTGTGGCTGTTTGTTTTCCTACAAGCACTGATCCGTAAGGGCACAACTGGGGGGTGAGAGCCTTCAGTTCGAGCTCTGACTATAGGAAACCTGCTTCCAGCTCCCCTCTGTGCTGCCACATACCAAGGACGCTGCAGCCCCTTTTCTAGAGGGTACTGCTGGGAGACAAATACTAAAGCACAAGACATATTCAAGTATTATTAGGGCAGTGGTCAATGTGGGGTAAAGACAAAGTTCGAGCCGCTGATTTTGTTCTTTTGGGAGAAGACAGGGCACCCATTCTGCAGTGTTTAGGTGTCATACCCACGCAGAGTGAGCTCCCCTCTTACCACACCTCACCTCGCTCCCCTCTGCTGAGGCTGACCCAACAAACACGTACTCTGTACGTGCTGTGACAGGTGCTGCATTTGAGCAAATGTTAATGGACAGCACGTTAACTCTAAGCGGATTCATGTTGCTGAGTGCGTGTGCGAGTCTGCCTCTCTCGTATAAACACTCCTGACTCTCATCTGCTTTGATCAGTATCATTCACTTCTGTGATCCTCGCTCTTTTCCAGTGCCCTGACAAATTTTTGGTTCCACATCAACATCAATGTCTCGGTGGCTATCACCGAGGTTGAGATGGGCCAGCTCACCTCAGGATCACACCCCAGCAGTTCAGAAACGATCCGAGGGTATCACAAACCTTTTACAATGTGTGTATCAAATCCTCTGCTGAACTCCACATTTCTAAGCATCTCTTTGCTATGGATTTTTATGATCTGGAGTGCGCGGGTACATTTCTGCTACCATTGAGCAGAATAGAAAAGGACAGGGCAATGGCACAATTACACTCTTTCCTACTCACACATTCACTTCAAAATCTCTCTTGTTTAACCCTTGGGCAAGAAGGGAGGAAAGTTTGTGGCATTATCCAAACCAAGGTAATGTAGTAGAAAATTTGTGTTACTCTTAAACAAGAGAAATTTGCAAAGAAAAGGACTGGCATTATACTTTTTCACATGATCTCTGAATTTGACCCACATTCGATGGGCTGTTGGATATACAGTATTTGCGCTACGTTTTTCCTCCTTGTATTCATTACATTTGAATATGGGGACCAAATCCAAAGCTCCATGAACTTCAATAGCACTGTTCTGATTTCCACCAGATGAAGTTCTTTCTTTATATTTCAGAAGACATAAGAAATGCACTGGGAGAACCTCAGACTACACAGTCTATGTCTTCAATGTCTTTAAAATCCCTTTGCTGCAGGCCATTACCTCAACTTCTTTTTTTCTCAGTGGCTGGTTTACATCTTAGATACTCAAAACAAAAAACATTGGCGCGATCTGTATTTAAAGCACCAGCTTCTGGAAGTCGTGTTCACACTTGTGTGAAAGGTAGCACTCTGTTCTTTGGACAAAAAAATTTTCTAATCTCTTTCAACACCACTGAGAGGTTTTTCTTTCTCCTTTAGAGGCAACTGTAATGTGCAAATATTCTAGTGCTTAGAGAATGTATGGAAGTGTGTGTCTACACACACACAACTTAATCATTAGGCTCATTTTGAAACCATGTGCTCCAACTCATAAATAAAGTCTATTAACATTGAAATATTGATCAAAATCAGGGATTCCAGCATCATCTCTTTCTCCGTAGGCTTCTACCTCCACCAAGGCTTATAAGTTAACATTTGAATTGGAATTAGCCCTTATAATTACATTTATATTAATAGAATTACAAGGCAAATGTTCTTCAGAGTTTTATCTTCAAGTGATAAACTGAATTGTCACTTCAATCTATTGCGCTTGCACAGAGATTTACTACATGTGAAACTCAAAGTAATTTTGAGATTGAAACTTGGGCAATCCTCAGGACAGACCAAGAGCAAGAGACTGATTTATCTGCTCTTAGGTGTCTGTACCCCATCAAGATTTCCTTTCCCAAACCCCGACTGGTTGCTCTTACCAGCCATTTCTGTAACCCAGCCCTTGCATTAACTACTCAATGTGTACAGAAATGTTTATATCCCTTGGGTTTGAACCTCCTTTAGTTTCTGTTCGTTTCCCTTTCTTACAGCCTGTCCATTTGTTCCTGCATTTGACACCAGTTTTCTGACATCTCTCCCAGCTATTCCCCTTAGAATCGTATATAAAATAATGATGTCCACCCGAGCTTTCCTCTCTTCAAAAAGCACTGACCTAGTTTCTCTGCTTTTACAGTAGAAGTTCTCCAGTCCCATGTCAATGAGGTTGCCCTGACATATCTCAGTTCTGATAGTTATCTCTCTCTTTTAATAATGGCATCCTGAATGGGGATTATTTCCTCTAAATGCATCTTCAGCTGTTCCCCGTAGAATATTTCCTTTTGAGTTACCTCCGATTGATCTGTTTTTGGGAGTGGGGCTAAGCAAAGACAGCTCTGATCTTTCTATCCAGGGCCTGACCACAGGTATGATGCCTGTGGACTTTGGCCAGAATTGGAGCCTTTGATAACGTATTCCCCAAACCTGTGTAAAACACAATGAGAAAAGCTGTAGTTTAAATTACTCTTTCTTATTATTAAGGGAGCAGATCCTCAGCCAGAGTAGTGGGTCACTTAAGTCCTTGGATGTGTGCAGAGATGACAATATTGCCTACCAGCTACTGAATCGTTATTTTTGTACGGCACTGCTCACCTAATTCCTTCGCTTTGCGGTACATTCTTTCTTGTCGTTACGTCCAAATTTCCCTCCCTTCCTAAGGAACTGATCCTCCACCATCAAAGTCAGCGGGAGATTTTGCCAGGCTCCTGCAAGAACATCATCAAGGCCTGGATTTTGATTTGGGTAAGTTTTCAGCATACTTTGATTTCTTTTTTTTTTTTTTTACTTTTTTTTCCCCCATCCTTATTATTTACTCTTGTCATTCCTCGTATTCTTTATCACTTCTCATTGACCTCAGTCTGTAAAAACTTCCCCTTGTCACTGACTGCAGTGCAGGTGCAGGAGCCGAGCCATACTGCTGGACCTGCAGCCTTTGGGTATGTTAGGCACGATCCCAGGTACCCCACTGAGGACAGCAAACTCTGGTGCTGTGGGTCTCTTCAGCGTATGAGTGCTAATTTGAACTTTGAAAAGAAAAGATAGTTTTGAACAGTGCAGAGCAGGCAAGCAGTATTTCTTTCTGATGTTTACTGAGAATGTAGATGTACCACCACCTGCCTCAGTTCAGCCTCAGAAATGCAGTGCGCTGTCTGGCTGCTGTGTAAGGAACATTTTTGCTGTGCTGCTCAGGGGAAATCAAGATGACATATACATTTTGTCTAACGTTATATGGCAAAAAGCAACATGAATGTTTACTAATTTACTTTGTACTGGTAGCTCTTTGCAGTAGGAATCATCCTACCTGGCTTGGGAGAAGGCATTATTTTACAGAGTAATAGCTTCCATTACTTGTGATTCAATTTCTGTTTTCCAAGTGGATGCAATCTTGATTTCCATTAATATATTTATTTTTAGGGGAAAAAAAAAAATATATATATATATATATATATATATATTTTATATATATATATATACATATATATATATATACTTTTTTTTTTTTTTTCTACTAAAAATATTCACATGATTGGGTAACTCTGCTGAGCGCTTTCTGCAGAATGGAGGCAGACGTACATTGGCAAAGACCTACGCTGATTCTGTCCTACTGAAACCTCTGGACTTGTTTCCTAAGCCAGACTTTCATGTAGATATATTACCTCACTGAGAATTTCTTGTCAAACCATGTAAAGTAAATAAAAGAGAGGTGAAATATCAGCAACAAAGCTAGCAAATGGAACTGAATGCTCCATTTGAAAGAGCAGATCTACCTGTTTACCATGCTAATCTGAAATGAAATGAAAATGTATGTTTTTCATCTTTCCAGACAACGATCTTCAAATACAGGTAGTTAAGGACTTTAACAACACAGTTTTTGCTTTTTTTAAAGAAAAACTCCATTGAGAAGGTATCATACCTCTGCCCTGAGAACCTGCTGGCTGCTCCCTACCTGTCCCCCATACTGCCAGCTCCTAACCAATCTTGCCAGCCCCCAAACTAGACATTATTTAGTGCTGTACATAGCTTCCAATATTTGTTTGGTACAAGTCAGCATTTTGTCTGCCAGAGGCTAACCAGGTTTTATCCTTTGCTTCACAGAAACTAAGCTCACTTTGCAGCCTTCCGGAGGGAACATCCTCTCCAGACGGCTGCACGCTGCTAATTGCAGGGGAAATCCTGGCAGCATCAGGGTCAGTGCCAAAGCCTCCCTGAGTGCAGCGTGCCGGGAGCTCACAGCTGTGTGGACTGTTTGTCCATCAAGGATTTCTCACCATGGAGGCTCCCGGCCGGCCTTGACCTCACTCAGGAGTCACGGCTCCCTCGCATCCTCACAGAAGGGCTCCTTTGACGCAGCTCCATCCCTCTGACGTACCTTTGGCGTTTGCAATTTGTCATAGAGAGGAAGAGAAATGCATCATCTAGCTGTTTTTCCTTTGCCCATCACCCAGCCTTGCTCTGGGCTCCTGGCCACCACCTGCTCATCCCTACGTCACATCCCAAGGGAGCACTGGTCCATGTAGCACCTGCACAAAGAGGTGGTGGAGGCCTCAAGGAGCTTTTGGGTCGAAGGAGAGACAAGAACATGACAATAATTTAATTTTTCATGCAAAACTCTGCTAGGAACTGCCAGACTTTCCAAAATGTATTCCAAAGAAATGCAGAGATAGATTCCCGACCGGCATTAATCAGTGCTGATTAAGTCATGGAGCTACGCAATTTCTGCCTGGTGAGTACTTTTCCTGTCATTGATTTATTACCTTCCTTAGAAAAATAAGACCTGGGAAATAAAGAGTTCAAGTAAATTTGCTCAGTTACCCAGCCAACTGTTGACTATGGTACAAGGGGTAATAAATGATCAGGGGAAATTCCTCGTGCATGTTCATGTATCGAGGTCAAGTGTAGAAGTGTTCCACGTGTGCTTCAAATCCTCCAGAAGCTTTGGGACACAGCTCAGCCACAGCAATAGATGTGGGGCTAGATATAACAGAAGTGTGCATGTGGACATTGCGACCACAGCTTGGGGCTCAAGGCAGAGAGCCTGCAGGACGCCTTCCCTTGCAGCAGGAGGGGAAAACCTACTTCTTGCCAACCTGCCACAGGGCTGCTATTGCTCATCACTGAAATGCAATGTTTGCATCCAATCCTCGTGTCAGCAGTTGAGGCCACAGAGCGCTCTTTCTTTCCTCTCCATAAGACAGCTCCTGGGAATATCTGCCTTCAGGTCTGCAGGATTGTGCTGTGTGGGGGTTATTGTCTTCCTGCACACACATGGCATTGTGTTTATGTCACTGGATGCATTAACACCACCATCTGGTTCTGTTTTTCAAATGACAGCAGACTATTTGTTAAACAGTTTCTACCCCATCTTCTCTAAGGTATTTTAAGGATAAAATCTCCAGAGCTATACAGAAGGACACATCTTGTCAAGTCTATTTCTTTGACTTACCAATCTGAGTTTGGTGTTGCTTTCCAGCTCTCTTTGGAGCATTTGTTCCACATTTTCATTAACCTGACATGATGAACAACTTTCCAAAACCTGTGAACTAAGCAGCATGAAGAGTGCAGCTGTAGGAGGCCTGCTAAGAGCAACACGTGGGGCTGTCCAAACAGAAAATGAATGTTTTGACTTTTGGGTATCTGTTTTGTGCCATTAATAATAGATGTGGTTTCTGGAAGGAGCTTGTCACTTGAAGGTGACATCAGATCCTTTAAAATATGCATCACTGACAAATTGCGGAACATTTCTGAACCTAGAGCTAAGTCATAGCCAGGGAGTCCTTACGTTTACTGTAATAGTTTGATGAGCATAAAAAGACTTTTATAGGGAACAGAATAAGATAATTCTTCAAGGTACAATTGAATTGCAAGGAAAAGATAACTTCGCAGCTTTTTCTCCCTTCGTCCTATTGTATGCAAGTGGACCATTTTCTCCTCATCCTGTGACTCAGATCACAGTGACAGGTACTTGGCGCCCTAGATGGGCTCCCCCGGACCCAGGAGAGGAGCATTTATCACTCTCACCCAAACTGTGCACACACTGAAGTGTATTTGCTGTATCTGTTCTCAGTAAATCTGCATGGATACAAACATCTGCCTTTCTACTTGTCAGTGGCACCTGTCGCCAACCACATCCCAAGACAATGAACAAGAACTTTTTTATTTTCTCAAAACCAGGATATTTGCATATGCAAAGCCTGAGGCTCAGCCCACACCCTTTCCTCCAGATCATCACCTCTGCACCACTGCACTAAATAAATTCACAAGTTATCAACAAGCCTGCCAGGCCACTCTGGGCTCCCCATTACTGCGCCTGTCATTGCCACTCAGGGCTCTGCTGGAACGTGACAACCCCACAGCACAAGGTCACTCCCCCAGTCACTCTCTCGCTGCTGCTTGGAGGCAACCATTCTGAGAAATGATTTGTTATGGTAGAATCGGAGGCACATTTGTTAGTTAATTCATTCTGCAAAACTCAAATGAGATGAAAAACAAGCAGAGATCTGACAAATGGCATTTAATTATGTCTGAGCCTAAAATTCATAATACATATTTATGCTGCCCTAAGTCATTCGCAGCCAAGGTCCCTTTTATTCTCATAACTGAGTCCAATTGCTGATATGAGAAGAGGGTGTTAGTGATGGGCTGCTCCATGGTCTTTCATTACGGTGCCTCTTTCATAAGCCTTAGCTTCCCACCCCCTGTGCTCAATCCATGCTTACAGAGCAGCACCTCTCAGCTGTCATTCTTCCATGGCTGGTGTAATAATGCAAAGAAGAGCTTACAGCTACCCATCAACTTTCTAAAGACTAAAATGGTCTGGTTGCTATCCTTGCCTAGTTTCTAATGTCTCCATTGATTTTCACCTCAGGTGAGGAAGGGGTGTAAGAAGGTGCCAGGCATAAGGAATTGTGCAAGGAATGTCCAGGTGGTGAGCTGGGCTGCAGCCTGCAGGAAGGACTGGCCCTGCTGCTCTCAGGATAACTTCTTTCCTACAGTGGAAGGGCAGCTGCCTCTGCAGTAACACAAGCAGCGATGTTAATACAACACAAACAGGAACATCTTGCACTGATGGTGCAGAGGCTTTAGAGATCATGCTAAGTATAAGCTACCAGAAAGTGGGCACGTGTGCCTAGTCAGAGCAGAAGCTAAGATCTAGAGAAATATTAACAATCACTGCTGTGCATGCATCAACATGCTGAATAAGCATTTCTTTGGTATCTATGGACTCTGAGTTAGGTGCAAAGGACTGAAATGGCTTTGTCACAATGACACATGCTGACACTGCAGATGATGTAGATGCATACTTTTACATCTATTGGTGTCTATTATTGTAAAAGTGAGTTATTTTAAAGTCCTTCTATCAGTATGGCATGGAGTGTCCAGCCAGCATCTTGGTCAATGCATGACTGAAGAGAGTTCATCTCTTCAGCTTCCTGAACCTTTGCTCTCAGCAAAGCCACCTATGCTGGAAATGCTGCTCATGACCATAAAGTCAGCAAGCAGCTCACCACCCTCTGTATCAGGCTTCCATGCCAGCCTGAATGACCCTGCTTTGAATCCTTCTCCGCTAGAGTCCCAAGCAGCTTCCTCTGATCCCTTGGAGGGGAGGACAGAATCTCCCCAGCAGCTCAGATAGGAGCTGATTTCACAACACTGGCTTCCTTACCATCTCCCCTCTCACTGCTTGAGCCTGGAGAGCATTTTTCCTGCTTCTTGACATCCTCGCCCCACCGAGGCACTGGGGAAACCACCTCCCCTCCCCTCTGTCTTGGCACGTTGCCACCCAAACTCACTAGGCAGCTCCAGGTTTTTTGTTCTCTGGTGGGAAATTTCATTTGACCCCTTTCAAGTGGGACAAGAGCAGATATTAGATTTGTTGACGATGAAGTGCTTTTATCTGAATTCAACAAAAGAGGCACAATGAAAAGATTGCAGCTGTTGAGCAAAAGCACTGCACCTATTACAGAGTTCATAAGCATTTACAAGTGGCACACCAGCAAAGGCTCTCCTCACCCCAGCAGACGCTCACCCCTTCTGCAGAAAACTTGTTAATCTCTCCATCAGCTCTGCGTGCTTTACATATGTTTGGGAAAATGCGGTGTTCGACTCTCTTGCCAGATCTTGCAATGATAGAAATGATATTAGCTTTTAGTGAAAACTACATGGAGGTGCTTTATCTCCTTGTAAGTGTTCTAGGGCTTCTTACAGCAGGATGGGGCCGCAATTTGGAACACAAGAATTTTATTACAACCTGAGTTATCTGAGACCACCATTGCCCTGTTGAACAGACACCTACTTACACTCACTTACATTCTCACACTTTACATGACATTATATGCATATAGATAGAAGACAGATTTCATTTAGGAAAAGTTATTACTTTTTGCCTGTTTTCATGCACACAAATGCAGTCACACAGCTACTAGAACAATATTTTCTAAAAATTAAGGTGGCAAAAGGGAAGATACCAGGATGACAACAGTTCTGTCAGTGTATGGGACGTCCTAAGGAGATCGAGGAATACACTGGAAAACACAGAATCACAGAATGGCCAGGGTTGGAAGGGACCTTAAGGATCATGAATCTCCAACCCTCCTGCCACAGGCAGGGCCACCAATCTCCCCATTTAATACTAGACCAGGCTGCCCAGGGCCCCATCCAATCCGGCCTTGAACAGTCAGTAAGCTTTGTCTCATTCCTACAACTTTTGCATCTTGTAATATTCAGTTCTTCAGACTCTCTCTTTACATCTGTTCTGGCCTCTGATTTTCTTTGTAGGTGCCCTCAATTCCGCCCTGTTTGCCCGTACCTTCTTCAGTTCAAGCCACCTACACAAAGAAGTTCTGGAGGTGCTTTCATAGTTACAAGACAATGAATTTACTAGCAAAAATAAATAAATAAGTAAATAAAGACCACTCAGCTGCACGGGATGTGGGAAGTCAAAGTCCACGGATTGCATCAAAGCCCATCATGGTCAGTGCAAAAATTCCCACAGCCCTGAACAGATTTTGGATCTGGCCCATGTGTATTCAGTAGTGATTTCCTACTTTGCATACGGTCACAAAGGGAGTCCTTTCAGATTGTTCCTCACCAGGTCCAGCAGATCTACAGCAGAATGGTGGCTGGGTGCCAGCCCAAGTCAGTCCTATGGGCGAGAAACACTCGCACAGCCTTGAGCCAACAGGGTTAGGGATGTCAGCACGTCCCAGCAATTGGCACAGCTGCAGCAGGACAGCAAAACATTTCCAGTTTCCAGTAAGGACTTCCCTAACCTTTCCATATCTTCTGTGCTCAGCCCACATACAATTTGGATCACTCAGTAAGGTGACTGCTCTAGTACTAATGGGAAATGAGTTCCTGAGGTCTTGATTCAGTTAACATATGGACTAGCAGGAGCATTATGAAAGTCCAGCCTCCTGTACATAGTAATACCAAGTGTTGGAGTAAATCTATGGGAAATTCCTGAGCCCCAGAAGTTTCTCTACTGATCAGATGGTGTCTGCAGAACAGACTGGCCCTCTGCAGAGAGGTGTGGAGCTTCTGTCCAGAGGGAGCATTCCTGGCACCTTTCTGAAGTCCTATATTCATTCAATACGCACATCAGTGTTTCCTTCTCAGCTGATCCTAGCTCATCCTCAGGAACTGGAAAAATGATGAACTCCAAATAAGAAGGGAGAAGTCACCTTGTGGGTGCAGTGCCCCACATCTGTGCCCCCAGGTTCCTGCACCTCGCTGGCTCCCACATTGGAGCTCCTGGTGCAGAAGGAGCTTGCTGCTTGAGGTTCAGAGCATTTCCATGGGCAGTGGTGTGGTTGGCCAGGCCTGCAGCCAAACCTGAAGTTCCTTCTCTTCTTCCTCTGTCTTTCTTGAAAGTGTCTTCTAAGGGACACCTGTAGCTTGCAGAAAAACCCAGGCCACAACAACAGGCAGAACCCAGTCAGAGCAACCAGTACTTGTAGACCCCCTCCTCATCCCAAGTGGCTCCAGCAGTTTCCTTTGACTCTTTGACATTGTTCATGTTATTTACACAGCTGCACCAGTAACTTTTTCATGCTATGTATTTATTGCCTTCTGGTTTGTTGTTTTTTGTTTTGTTTTTAATACACATATTAGGTTTTTCTCCCTTTAGATTTTAGAACAGCATTGGTTTATGTTTACTGCCTTCAAAAGGGATTTGCTTGTAATTAGAAACACAAATCCAACAGTACCTCAACTGAAGTGCCCTGTGCTTATCAGCAGGATGCATGGGCAGGTTCTGAAAGCCGAATCACATAATTTCTACATCCGAAATCACTTTCTAAGATTTTTCTATCATTATGACTATTTCAGTGTTCACCTGCCTGAAGCTTTATCCCTTCTCATCTGATTATTCTGCTAGCTGATTGTAAAAAAAGTGCAGCTGTGCATTATAGATGTGTGTGTGACTGCCCAACGGATTTACGTGCCCCATTACCCCCATGGCACACAACCTCAGAGGCTTGCACACACAAACAGCCTGTTAGCTGTAAAACTGCTGGCACGGCTGCTCCGTTTCCATATGCAGCCCCCATGAATATGCATATAAGTTAGGTGCATAGGCACACACATTGCTGAAACTGGAGGCCTCGGTGTGAACCTAAAGAAGAAAGGACAAATGCTTTGGAGGAGGGCTTTAGGTCAAATTCAGTGCTAACAGTCAGCAGGCATAAATCTGCTGGGTTGTGCTCATGTGCCTTATATCAGCACAACTCATTTTCTTCAATTAAATGGAGGAAAACACGGTGGATTTATAGTTTTATTTTTGCCTTTACATCTTGTGGGTGTTTATAATTTTCCTTAGTTTTCCTCTTCTGATTTTAATAGACAAAAAACAGCCCAATGTAGTTTTTTGTCCAAAATTTCCAGGCTCCCAGAATTAATAGAAGGAGAGTTTCTGGATACTAGCGTGCTTGAGAATCAGGCAACCAAAGACTGTAAACATAGGCTTAGGTGTCTGAATTTAGGCACCTATTTTTTAAAACCTTGGCCTAGAAAATAAAATATCTGAATGTATATAGATAATATAAATCACCAGTCACTTTTATTACATGTATGTTTATATAAAGACCTTAGAACACATTTTTAAAATGTAAACGTTCCTTAGTATGTTTAACTACGTGTCTAAAGAAGATGTAGGACAGAAAGAAAACAAAAGTTTGACAAATGTTTTTGATCAATCCTGAAGAAATCAATAGGAATTCACTCACAGCATGATTTCATTTAACTTTCCATGCTAGGAATAGTAACCTGGCTTTCTGTTAAAGCAAAAGCATTCATACTTCTTAGTGATTTAATTCTCATGTCAACATATATCAGCCAGGCAGAGAATGGCTCGGAGCTGGGGAGGGGAAGGGAAGGAGGAGCGGATGGAAACAGAAACGTTGTGGATGGAGTTGTATGGTTGAGTGACTTTGTTTCACCAGAACTGGATTCTAATAGAAAATAAGGTTTTCATTGAGGTGTATGTTTGTCTTCCCCTCTAAGGGAGCCAAAAAATGTCCAATTCTTAGAGCATGTTTTATTGCTTGTTTGAAAAATATCTAACACCTGAGAACTGGAACAGCTCGATAGAGAAAAAAGAAAGAACACAGAATTGCAACACTGCCCCAGCCAGGTGCCTGACAGCCACACACACATCCCTACAGCTCTGCCACCTCCATCTTACTCTTAACTCTTCTTTTTTTTTTTTTTTTTGGTCAAAGAGGGAAACATTTCAGCTAATAACATCTCAGAGAATTTTGTCTGAGAGAATTTGGTTGATATCCACTTAAAAAATGTTCCTCCCTCCCCCTGAAAATTGAACCTACCCGATGAAGAAAATCTTCACTTCCTCCCCCCGCAGCGAGGTGAAGCTGTTAGCACTGCAGGGTCCTGTGTCAGACTTCTGCTCCCTCAGCAGATCGGAACCTTACACAGTGTATGGAAAGTGACAGAGCATCCAAGCCAGGAAACATCTGGCTTACAATATTTTCTTCTTGTTTGTCTATGTTTGTGCTCCCGAAAGAGTATGCATTTGCATCCATAAGTGTGAGTGTGTGTACGTCTCTTCTTATTTATCCTAAATATAAACAGTTTTCTGAAGGGACATTATTTATATTGAGATAAAAGGGTTTCCTTCATGGACATTTGGCTCAAAACCTGAGCCTGGCACTGAGCACCATAATGGACACAAAAGTGTGCAACCTGTGTTCTACAAACAGTGAGGAAGAGCCCAGGCTTGTGTTGGTCCATTACAAGGAAAGCTATGGATGCTGAAAGAGATCCCAGCTTTGCTGCTCCATCAAATCCCTTGTTATATGTAAAGCAGATGTCATTTCTACATTGCCACATGTAGGCTAAGAAACTATCAGCTAGTGACATCTGAAAGCAACCTAGCTATGGAATATGCTTTTATCTTGTATACACGCAGAGCTGTGCAGGAATGCACACATCCTATGGCTTAAACAGGATGATTTACTTTGAATTTTTCCATCAGCATCCAGACTTGGCTGACCAGGGAATTCAGACAGAACTGATGAAAACTGTTTTACTTTTAGGGAAAACTGTTGAGTGAGTCTGCAAAAGGCAACACCATAACATCCAGTTTCAATCCAACGAGCTACAGCAGCTCTGTTGTTATGTTCTGTATTATTTGATATTTTTGTGGGCAAGATCTGAAGCAAAATAGCTGTGTCTGTTTAGCTGCTTGAACAATAGAAAAGTTTACGCAGCTCTTGAGCTGAAATGCTTCTGACAGTTTTCAATTTTAGCTCTTTTGATTTTGTAAGAAATCTGCAAAAATATGATTTTGAAAATCACCAGTTTCATGCTTTATTCCTTTCTCAGAATTAGACTATATTGTCCAACTCAGCTCACAGTATCTGAGGGAATCCTAGAGAAGAGCTGGCAAGAATCAGCGCTGGGCTGTTGCTTGGAAACTGCCTGGGTTCCTGTATTATTGCCTGATGTAATAGTTATATTGCCCACTTGCATCTGTTAACAAGCAATACAAGAGAATCCACAGGTACCAATAAAGAAATAAACCTGGCTTCCATTACTTAGCCTGAAAATTCATCAGCGCTTTTTTTCTGGCTTGGTAAGAGCGGGGAAAAGCGTTTTGCTCAGGTGCTAATTAATAAAATAGGAGACACACTGACTCTAACCGTATCTATTTTATTTAGATTTATTTATTTCGCCCTGGGGGAAATCTGTTGTAAAGAATATAGTGCATTAGTGCAATTACAACTTTGTAATGTGGTGGAAAGCTATGAGCTGTGGTTTGTTCACTGCTTTTTTTCTCTTCTTTTTTCCCCCCTAAGCTATGGCGCATTAATACAACCATTCTTTTAACAATTTTTAAATAGAAGTGGCAGAAATTCATTTATAAAGCAGTAGAACAGGGCACTTCTATTGAGGGCTAGCAGTAGAATCTCAGCAAATCCCAAGTTACAGATGGATGAGCTTACCTTAGTGTGTCAATATTGCCAAATCCAAGGGTGTAAAAAGGAGCAGATGAGATGACAAGAGCACGAGACGGGCTCCTTGTCAGAAAGGAAAATGCTTTAAACTTCTGCTGTGTTGTCATGCTACTTCTCTACAGGCACTGTGCTGGAGCATCACAAAAGCTGAGGCTGCTCAGCACAAACAAACGGGGCGATGCTCAGCACAACGCGTGGGGATTTGTGAAGGCAACTCACATTAGTGTTAATGGGAGTTACATGCGTAAATCCCTGCCCTTCAACATGATAATACATAATATACCCCTTAATTTTTAATTCACCAGGGTCTCAATTTTAAAGCATTTTCATATAGTTTGTCCTAATTATAATCGTTTTTAATGACAGCTTAAAAATTTCACATGACTGTCTTATCACGCACGGTACTTAATTTCTCAAGTGAACAGTTTCAATGTAGTCTATTCTGGGAATTTTGAGAACTAAAACACTAAGGAAAAAATGACTTTGTATAATCAAATGAGATGGTATTATTCCACTATGTTCTATACGCAGTGAAATGGATTTTGTAGCAGAAATGCTAAGTCATGGCCTGAACCAGTGATTGAGCACCTGATGGGAAGGCAGGGCCAACCCAGGGGAGCTCAGCTGCATGCAATGTACCTGAGTGATGGAAGGGATGGAGCCAGGATCCACCCCTTCCCAGACCTCATTTAAGGGCTGGCAGTGGAGGTGAGGGTATCTTGCTGGAAATCTCCACTTATTGGAGTCCTTCTAAAGGTAAGCAGCTCTTTTCCTTTGTTTCTGCATCTGTGGCTGCTGCATTTGGGCTTGTTCTCATTTGCTGTAGCCGATGGCTTTGCCACCCTGATATTGTGGTACTTTCTGTTCCATTGTGGTATTGCAAGGTATACTTTAGTAGCTTGTGGTAGTGATGATAATGGGAGGGCAGTTGGACTAGATGATTGTTTCCAACCTTGTGATTCTACGATTCTACATGTTTTTCTCATGATATTACTGGTTGACCATTTTGACAAGGGCTCAGCACTAAAATGAGTTTTGGCTTAGAAAATTATCTAATTAATTATCTACTTAATTTCAATCTTATGGACCAGGACCTTCTCCCCCATCCCCACGTCTCTTGGGGTGAGTACTGATAAAAATTGGCCTGTAACTTTTAATTAATGTGGGCTTTGGGAAGGCTTCAGGTAGTGGACCACTTTTTCCTCTTCTATAGGATCTCACAGAGGCCAAATAAACAGCTGAAATGTGATTAGACACCCAACAGGCTTCACGCATTGAGTTTGGAGGGCAGATGACCAAATTCAGAATGCATCCACATAACCACATTTGTCCTTGTCTCTAATATCTCATCTGGGCAGGTAAAATAGCTGTTACCGAAGTAACTGCAGTCAGCTCTCCTACATTATCGCTAACAGATGGACACACTGGGTGCACCTACCTGGTGTTACACCAGATCCAGTTCTGTGAGCCCAGCCACTGACTCCTCTGGAGACAGAATGGGACTCCTGGAAGTCTCTTTTCAAGCATTTCACTGTTAAGCAGCCAGAGCTTTAAATTCTTGTGTTTCAATTAGTTGAACTAAGTTCTAGTTAGACTTTTTTGGGGCAGAATTGCTTTATGTTGACTAAACCAAGTACTGTATCTTTAGCTCTTTCAGAAGGAATGGGGGTGTGTGTGTGTATATATATATATATTTTTTTTTTCTGTTACTTACAGATATAGAAAGGGCCACTGCCAGCAAATAAATGATGAAATGCCAGGCAATCATTTCAAAACTGGCCTAAGTCACTTAGGAACATAAGTGTCATTTTCAAGAACGATGGGGATGCTTAGATGCTAACACATACCATTCTTAATAATAGATTTTAAGAAGTAATTATTTACCTGTGGAGATTATGTGACTTATAAAATAGCCTCAACAGTTATCATTAGTAATTAATAATACTTTAATTATATTTTAAATGTTTCATTTCAGTTATGCTCAGGAAGCCATTTGTTTAGTCACGGGAGAAAGTACTCCTTCATGCCTTCAGGAAACTATATATCATTGCAAGTCCTCATTCTAAACAATTTTGGAGTGTTACAGAAAGTAAATAGGACTTGGACTTCAGTCATAAGAGAATTCTTTGCTTATTTATTTTTAATCTGAAATCAAACTTGGCCCTCTGGCTACATTTTGTGCATATCTACCTATTTTTTTTCACTAGTAAAGTGAGAAAACTGAAGTATCTCCTCAAACACACAGAACTGTTAGACTCTACTGATATGTATACCTCCACATTTTATATAACCTTTAATTACTGAACAACCATGACTACAGAGGGGAAATAACTTGCCAAATTAGTAGCCTTCAAACTGTCACTTTTTATAAAGAGTAAATGATAAAAAGAAATGTAGCACTCATTTGTTAGTCATTTTTATGGGTAGTTTTAAACTGTTCTGTATGCAGACTCCAGTTGTTGGTATTGTTTCCACTAAAAGAAAAATAATTTGGCTGCTGCTGCAACATTTTAAGCTTTCACTGTTACTATAAAAACAATCCCCGGGAGATTTTTTAGTCTCCTTGTATTTCTGGTTTGTAAGGACTTAGGAAGTAAAAGTTTAAAACTGCCTGGTAACAGACAAATCACTTTTAAAAGCCAGCATTGTGCCGGCCTGGGAGAGCTACAGGAAAAGCTACTTTAAGGGGGGGGGGGGGAAAGAAAGGAAGAAAATGCAACAGTACCAGAGTTAAGCAAACCTAATTATTTTTTAAACAAATATATGGAGGTCACATTCAACTGTGAATGCATGAGAGGACTTTGCCTACATGTGAATTGTCAGATCCCTGTTGGAATGGGCATCCAAGCAGAGACTGGCTCTGTAAAGCTGCTCCCAGAAGAAAGGCATCTTGGTTGGACTAATGTGCTCTAGAACAACACCCTTTTCAGAACGTATTAAGGCTGAAGTTTTCAGCCTGGGATACGTAAACTAGATCTGTCCTGTGGCAGCACAGGGCTTTGTGTGGCTGAGAGTTTCAGTGTAAGCTGAAGCTTTTTGGAGTAGGTGTGAGCAAACACAGCTAGAATCTGGTGCTTCTGTAGTTCTTGTGAACTGGAGAGGCGTACCCATAAAGTGTTGTGTGGAGTCTTCAAAATATTTGAAGACAGCAGACATGGTTTTTGGTTGGAGTATAAGAAGGAGGAAACAAAATGCCATGGAGATTAAAGGGCTTTGGGTGCTCAGCTCCTACCAACTCCCAGCCCTCTTCTGTAAGCAATGGCTGCATCCTGACAGAACTGATGGTTCTGTTTGGCTGGATGCTTGCATCCGCTCAGCCTGGAGCCTGGCCTGGGAATTTTGTTACTCCATGAGGAGCTTCCAGGAAAGTTTTCAGCTCTTGGTTCCCAGGTATCTGAGGCTTTGCCACTTCCACTTCACCCAGCCAGAGAATGCAGAGACGTGCAACCATTTAGGAAAAAGGCTGGCCAAACCCTTTCAGAATCAAAGCAATATTCATGTTTTGGATTGAAGACCGGAGGAAAGATTTGACAAGCTCCTGCTTTCTCTGTTCTGCGCTGCCAGTATCTGATCTTAAATTATATCCATTGGCTAATACAGAACATCTTACTGAGGTTACTTTTCAGTAAAATTAAAATAAATATCAGTTTTTCATCCTTAGGTAGAATGACACGAAACTGTTCTTTAGCACATCTTGTTTTTAAGGCTCAAAGACTCAATTTTCAAATCAGTGTGTCTGGAGCCAGGCTACAGAATGTACCTGGATGATGCAGACAAGCAAGCTCCTTCTCATGGCCAACTATTGAGTGCCTGCTGCTGTTCCTTCAGACACTGATTTCATTGCAAACTAAGTCACTTCTGCACTGCAAGGACTTCCTAGGACCCGAGGAAGGTGCAGACCTAGACGGAGACATTTACACTGGGGAGATCAAGCCTTGGAGGTCTAGCTGCATCCCAGGCATGCAGAACAAGAAGAGTCAGTGTCAGAGAGCTCACACACCATGTCAGACTCCACATCACACTTTCAAGTGGCTGAAACAATGCTCCAGCAATTAGCACGTGTAAAGCTATTAATGTCCTAGGAAATAGCATGGATTTTACTATTTTGAGGTAAGTTGTTCCAAATGGCAAAGCAGCAGCTATTTGTCTGCTGTCTATTGATGTGCTGTCCTGATCTTTGATCGAGGCTGAGGTGGATACATTTCCACCTTTTAATCCTCCAAATTTTCTGATGCTTTCATGTACAAATGTATACAGTAACTTGGCGTTAGCATTCCACAAATATGCAAATTGTCTGTCAGATTGGACAGGCTGCATGCATTTGAAGTTGTGTTGACAGCCTACAGAAAAAAGACATTCTCAGCTCAAACATGAACAAGATGTTTATATCCTTTTTGCCTAAAAACATACATTTTATGTTTTAAGCAGAGATGGGAGCAAACTGCAAAATTTGGATCAAAGACGTCTTTTGCACCCATAAAATTTGGGGATGTCTACATCAGGGGATTTTGATTCATCTGGCTCTTGGAAGGGGCGATTCAGCTCAGATTTGGCTTACATTCCAGTCTGCACAAAATACAGAGGGAATTTGCACATGTTCTGTTTCCAAGTAGGTTAACGCATAAAAGAAGCGGCTCAGAAGGTGCTATTATACTCTAGATGCAATCAGCTCTGCAGTTGGTGGTGACAGCAGTTACCTGGCAGAGCACCATCTTGACAGTCCACAGAAAAGGAAGCTGCAGAGCCCAGCATCTCTCCTAGCCTGGAGAAACAGCGGCAGTGAGAACTAATGGGTGCTGGTTAGCCAGGAAGCACAGATAGGCAGCTGCAAGAGGCCATGTTACGGATTAATCATGGAATTTAAGCAACTCTGGTTATCTGCCTCCATAATTCAGGTGCCCAGAAGCTCTCACTTGGAAACTGCTAAGTCCTGCAGATCCTCCAGTGGTATCAGCATGTGCAGGTGTTGGAGTGAACACAGATGCACTTGCACT
This sequence comes from Tympanuchus pallidicinctus, assembly GCF_026119805.1. Classification (NCBI taxonomy): domain Eukaryota; kingdom Metazoa; phylum Chordata; class Aves; order Galliformes; family Phasianidae; genus Tympanuchus; species Tympanuchus pallidicinctus. The sequence goes on along the minus strand of NW_026294690.1, from coordinate 15,580,438 downwards.
ATTTGTAAGCGTGTGCCCAGGATCATGCAGTCTCATAAAAGCAAGCTGTTATCACTTCAGTTTCAACAAATTCCACAAACCAAGAGGACTTAAGTGTGTTTTAATGTGTTCTGTCAGCAAGGCTTCAGCCAACTGTCCTCTTTGACTATATACTTCGAAGTACTTTAACCAAAACAGATACGATACACAAATTTAATTAAATCCTTCCCTTCATTCCATGTCCTGAAATGGAGTACTGTGTTTCCTCTTACTATCACTGAGGTAAACTACCTGCCGTACGTTGGTTCTTGCATATCATCTGTTTGGGTGGAGTATCCTAAACTGGGGCTTTATGTGGAAAGAATGGCTGTTTAATAACCAACTATAGTGAGGCCTGTGATTCAAGCAGGATCCTTAGCTGGCAGCTGCTTCTTCAAAGCATTATGGTATTGCATCTGGATGTACTGGACAAGGTATAAGATCACAAGCAGAAGGGATCACCTCCAAAAAAAATCGCTCTTGTTACAGATGCTTCTTTTACAGCTCATAAAAAAATTAGTTTCAGTGGCAAAGCTACGCTGAAGACAGTGGGAAATATCCCACATGGCATTAAGGTCCCATGAAACCAGAGAACTTTTGAAGTAATGAGTGTCCTTAGAGTACATGTTGAAATTCTGTCAATTAAAAATCTTTGCTGCGGCAAACCACAGATGATTTGAAGGAATGGAAAGCTGCAAGAGGGAAAAGAAATGACTTTAAATATATTTCATGAAAAACATTAAAGATTTCCTCCCTTCCCTATTAGAAGACAGCAGAGGAAGAAACATTAGACTTGTGATCGTCTGTTGTTCAGCAGCTAATTTCCATTGGCTGCATAATTTGGGTGCTCTTGGGTCACTGCAGCTGCTCAGGTAGCAAGTACAAGCAGGATCTGGTCTCTTCTATGTATTTGCTACAAACCCTACCCAGGAACACCCCGATTCATTCTCTCTGTGTGTTTGTACTTGGATTTTCCCCGTGGCAGGAAGCCATTCTACCTGAGGACTTTCTGGTTGCCTTTGGGTGCTTGTGCAGGACCCATCCTTTGGGTCACAAGCCAGAGCTGTACGCTAAACTCTGGCCAAAGATCCCCACTTCATGTTCCATTGTGGTGAATGCTGCATAACCGTTACAAGCCAAACAGACAGAATTTCTAGTGTTAGACCACTGAATACAGAAACAAGGTCATTTTTGTATCTCTCTAGGGAGCTGTGGAAGCCCTGAGCTGCTCAGGCAGCTCATTCCCAAGTCAGAGTGCCCTAGAACAGCAGGGGAGTTAGTTCATGAAACCCAGGTTGCTATTCTGGAATTCAATCTGAAGTTATGTTGTCGCCTGTGTGAACAGCCATTTTGGAGGCTTAATTCCTTTGAACGGGTACAGATTGTTTGCCAACAACAACAGCACTGAAAAGATCAGCAGCTTCATATGGAATACCTTCAAAGAGCATCCTTCATAGCTTCCCAAAAGTAAAGAAAGAACAACTGCTGCCAAAGGAATGGCTTGTTATAGGAATATGAAAACTACCAATAAAGAGCAATAAGTGTAGCAGGAGCCCAGTTTGACAAACAGGAGCATAAATGCTTGAGGGGTAGGACTGCAGAGCTTCTGCACTGCCATGATTCGTGTGGTCTTCAAGAGACTTGACAGCACAAATTATGCCTTTGCTTACTTCGTAAGAGTAGATAACTCAGCAAGAGCAGAGAAATCATTTGACAGAGGCCAGATTCAGAAGGCAACTGAAATGTCTTTCTTTAAAGATAATCATGTTAGGAATCAAAAGGGGTCTAATGTTAGAGACTTGCCTTTCAAACGCAACAAATGATTATACCTGTCAAGATTTATGGACAGATTTATTTATGTTGACAGAGGGACCACTAATAGTTTGACAAATGAGAAGTCTTGACAGATACAACAGATATGTTCAAGTATATTTCCTCCTGTTTGAAATAGGAAATGAGTGAGTTATGACAAGCCTGTAATGTATATTGATACGTCTATTCCAAGGCTCCATCTACAGAAGTAGATGTATTCTAAGGTGCTGGATACTGAGCTGGAAAGCCAGCTATAACCTTAATTATCAGCAACCCTCTATCTTCCTTCACCATGAAAACATTCAAAACAGCTAATTTAGAGAAAACAGGAAGGAAAGCATTTCCAGCTGGTGCTCCTGGATGGAAAACTTGCCTTCCGAAACAAGGCAAGAGTCTGGAGCAAAAAAATAGTAGGTTCTCAGGAAGCTTAACGTTTAACGTAATTGCTAGGCAGGGACTTTCCATGTAAATTCACAGCAAAATGAGTCCTACTCTTTAGTGTAGAATGTCAAACCTCACTGTACCATCAACGTTTCAGGTCATCTCCAGCCAAGAAAGCAGATCTATGCCCAGTCCTACAGCACAAAGCATTTCTGTGCTAAAATCCCATTCAGAAAAGGTATAGAAAAAGCTATTGCCACACATTAGCACCTGATCAAAGGCCAGTGTAATGAATGGAATGACACCGGCACCTTCAGCAGACTTTGCCTCAGGCTGAGATCTTTTAGGTGTTTTCTCTGAGTGTATAACTACTATACCTCCAGCTGTGAAAGGCAGAATAATCCTTAAATGCTGTTTTATCATGCAGCAGCCTTTAAATGCTGCTCTCAATCTATGGACAGCTAGTGGCTCCTCACTTAAGAACAACGTTTCCAACCTTCAGTCAGCTCTGGACAAGTCCACGTGAGGAAAGATCGGAAAGGAGAATCCTGCTCTGCTGCTCTAAGGGCTGCCATCCTCACCAAGTGCGTGATAAACGTTGATGAAACAGCACTTAGTACAAGACTAGTGTCTGTCCTGTGCTGTCGATTTGGGTGCCAGACCCACATCTTCAAATAACAATGGGACAAATTACCATGTTCCCTAAGGCATTGCAATAAACACAAACAGGCAATTAAACAAACACATGCTCTTGTCACACAGCAATTAAAGCGTTTCCTGATCCCTCAATAAAGGTTGGTCAAGTTTCCACACATTAATGCGACTTTACACACTATCCGTTTATCGCATTAAGAACCCACTGAGTCTTTGGCCAATTCAACTCAGTGTGGCTACCTTCCCCAGAGATCCCTTCAGGAAGGGGAAGATAGGTGGCATTTTTGAACTAAGCGTATGTCTAACATCAAAATGCATTTAACTGAAGTACAATGGGTCATGTTGCTTGTGCAAAAACCTTTTGGTGTTTCAAAACACCATTAGAGGGCATCAAGGGAGGACTGGCGTTCTGAAAAAGAATGAACCTTGACAGGCTAAACTAACTATTACTCTTTCACCAGCACACTCTCTTCCCTGGGAAGATCCAGAAGGTCTATTAATTATTTTGGATGTGCTTGTGGAAGTCATCTGAGCTGGCAATTGCCAACTGCATCACTCTGTGACATTCCACGGGCCGACAGTGCCATCTCTTTCATATAAATCTGTTAAATTACTAATATACTGAAGTATCTCAGCTTAAAAACCCTCTTGCTCTCCTTTATCAATTTTGCATCTGGTTTTCACTGAAGTTGAAAAACAAAGCAAGCTCTAAACATCTCCCTGCCAGTCGTTTTGTGCGTGCTGTTCTTTGTTAAAAAAATTCTGCTCTGTAATTACCAGACAGCCATGGGAGTGGTTAATCTTTTAAAGCAACATTATGAATTATAATACCAAGTGTATACTTCACTGTGGTAATCCTGCAGTAATGCAAGCAATATTAGCATGTTCTGGGAGGCAGACTACTGCCTGGGGACCAGGGATGCTTGCAGGAGAAGAAAAGAGGAAGATTTTGCAGCAATGAAAATGACGTTGTGTAGTCCCACAAGCTAAAAACAAACTAAATGTTTATGATAAAAGAAAATAATAAGAAGGATTATGGTGCCATTCACTGTAGAATAAAATATTACCTAATCTAAACATTTACATAAATAACAGAAGGATAATGCATGCTGAATTTAGTTGGATCAAAGAGGAGGAAATTAACTGTAACAACACTGTCACTGCGTGCAGTGGTGGATCCTTTTGGGACTGGGCACCCCTTCCTCTTTGACTGTGACAGAGCGTGTCACAGGAGGACCCTGACAGCATCTGGCATACAGCTAGGAAGAACTGTAAGGTACATTCATGCTCTTTGGTGAAAAAGCATCCATCTCCATCCATGGAGATGTTTCCCTGGTGTAGATCTTTACAGCACCCAACGTGGAAAAATAATGGCATTAGCTGGTCGCATTACCAGGCTCTTCAGTGTTGTCCCAGAAGGAGATGGAGGTAGCTGAGATGGGACACATGGACCTGAATTTCACCCAGGCACATCACTGCCCAGCTCACACTGGCTGTTGCTTCTCTTTTTTTTTTTTTTTAAACCTTTAGGGCATTTGGGGCCTCAAGTTTGTCTTCAGCCAGCTCCAAACACCTCATTTGGCCAGTGCTGCAGGGTCTGCTCCTGCTCCCCAGTTGCATTACCTGACAGGCTGAAGCCAGACAGCACTACACTGCTCCACATGCTTCAGGCTGCCCTCTAGACAGAAAACCTGGGTTCACATGCTGCGTGGTAGTAGCTGCTAAAATATATTTCCCCCCCCCCTCCCTCCATAATGGCAGCTTAATAAATCTTGCTTGCCAATTCAACGAGTCAGGCAGGAGCCTTGCTGTAGATCAAGTTCCACTGAAGCAAAGGGGTTCAGGGCAGATTTTTGCAAGCAGAGAATTCATTGCAAGATCCTGGCCAAATTGTTTAAGATACAGGTCAAAACCGTATCTTTCTTCAGCTGAATCACAGTTCTGTTTAAAATGTTCCTCATTTAAGGCCAAAGCCATCTTCACCAGTTATATTAAATTTCCATTTGGATGCCCCAACTTAGAAATACAAAGCAACATCCACAAGTGAATAAAATAAAAAATCCAGCTATAAAATAGACTCCACTTCACATAGTTTTATTTCATACAATCATTAAGGTTGGAGAAGGCCACAGAGATCACCCAGATCATTTCAGAATCCTAAAGAACACAGGAAGAACAGTGATACTCCTGCACAATCTGAATCCATCCACATAATTCTGTAACAAGGCTGTCATTTCCCAAAAGCAATTTTATAATGATTCAACAATTTTTTTTTTTTTTTAAGAATACAACTTCCAAAGTTGCTGCATAGTATTTTATGAAGTGACTACATGAAGAAAGTCTATGAAAGTGACACAGAAGAAACAGCATTGTAATATACTACATAGTAGTACTCTTCAACACAACTATTTAGAAAGACAATAGAGTTTTTGGGTAGAAAAATGCCTAGATGAGTGAGAACACTGAGTCACATTGGGTGGTGTTTTCTTAGTCTTCACTACAAAGTCTATGAGAGACAGGAAAAAAAAAACTAAACAAGGATACTCTGCAAACACAGCCAGACAGGAGCTCAAGCCAGTACGAGGCTGTGCAATTAACCATGGGTGGTAAACTACTGTGCAACTGTTTGAGGGAGAATTGATTTTCCTCTGGTTGAAATTTGTGAAGATCCCATGGTTTATCTGAAGAAGTAAACCGAAAGATAACAGTTTAGTAACCCAGGGTGATGTTTACAACCGTACCGAATGTGACAGCTTTCAAAGTATTATGTATATTTCTAAGGCTGTACATGTACAGCTCTGACAGCATGTCAGTTATAATTCTTGTAAAAAATGGATGTAATTTATTATGGTTCAAATATAGAATAAACTATATAAATGCTTCACCATAAAATACTAATTTCCTCATTGCTGAGGGGCTCATCTGCATTCGAAATAGCAGTAAAGACATTTTAATTGAATAGAGTTTCCCTCCCTTTTACTGTCAGCTTCAACAACACTGGCTAGGGTTAAGAGATGCACAGGACTGAAGGCAGTCTCCAAACAATAGAGCAGAGCTCTAACCACAAACAGGACCAACTGTGTTACCACAAGTTAGGGGTGAGCTTGGTTTTCATGTTCAGGGGTGGCAGATATGGAGGCTGCTCATGTGCGATTGATGGTACTTGTGAATAATACCAGTTGGCAGACATTAGTCACACTTTGTCTCACTTTTTTGCTCAGTTGTTCACTTTTCTGCATTTGGCATGTTTTCATGTTTTTAAGAGGAATTTTTCAGTCATGCATCTCTGACATGAAATGGTATGAAATTTGATGCCTCAGATTTTGAAGCATTTTGTAACTGGCTGTATATGACATCAGTACAAAACTTATCAT